>NW_021145588.1:25303-75000 GCF_002837175.3 Physeter macrocephalus
CCCTCTCTCCCCCTCTCTCTCCCTCTCCCCCTCTCTCCCCCTCTCTCTCCCTCTCTCTTGCTGTGGGGCTTTCCCTCCCCGTCGCAGCTGTTACCATCCTACTCTGAATTACCCATCATATTCTTTCCAAGGTACCCCCAGCTGCGAGCAGACAGCAAGCTTGGGGCTGAGGAGCCCTGGCATGTAGATGTGGAGCTGAGGGAGGGTCTGGGGGGTCCAGGGGCAGGGGAGGCTGCCAGAAAGAGATACAGCCTCCCTTGCCACTTTCCCAGGGCCAACTCAGCACCTTAAGCGTGAGGTTAGTCATCAGCAACTGCTTGACCTCAAAAGTCACAGTTCACTGGGTTGGTGTCACAAAGATGCTTCCCTGACTCATGGCCCAGGATGACACAAAGGCCGGAGATCCCGCTGGCCCAGCCAGTTGCTCTGGGGTCTCTCCTGCCTGCAGCCCTCTTGCCTGGTGACTGGAGCTTTAAGGAAAGAGAGCCGTGGGCAGTGGAAGGTGGGCGGAGAGAAAGGCAGCTGGGGTCTAGCCCTGCATCTGCCCCGGCTTAGTCGGGGGGCCCAAGGAGTTCCCTTCCCCCGGATCAGTTTCCTTGTCTGTAAAATGAAAGGTCAGATTAGATGGTCTCTGGGTTTCTTCCCAGCTCTGAGAACCCCACAGTTTTCAGGGAGGACAGGGTGGTTTGGGCTTGAGGACCGTGGCCCCCAAGAACTGCCAGAGCTTGGAGCCCTCCCGCCCTCTCCAGGTCCCACCGGGGCCAGGCTGCCTGACCCTCAGAGCTCACCCCCTGCCCGGGCTCCATCCATGGGAAGAGCCGTGCTGTGTCTTGGCTAAAAGGCCTCCCGGATCCCTGAATCCCGCTGTCTCCCAAATGGGTGAAGTGAGGCCAGGAGAGGGTAAGGAACTTATCCAAGGCCACAGCAAGCCAGGGACCAGCTTCCCACAGTGTCAGCTGCCTTGTGTGTGCACCTGAAGGAACCCTCTCATGGGAGAGCTGGAAGCAGCCCGGTGAGAAGGAGTCCTCAGCAGCCCCACCTTCATCACTCCCACCTCCGGCATTTCCAGCATCGGCTCTGACCCTCCAGCACCAGCACCATCACTTGCCCTCCTCCCCCGGCCCCTTCCCCTTCCTTCACCAGTACTTAAGGGCTCTTTTCACTCACTCATTCTCAGAGGCAGGATATCGCCAGTAGGAAGCAGGATGCACAGCCAGGCAGCCTTGACCTGGGGTAAGCTTTTATTCTCACTGTGCTTTAGTCCCTTGGCTGTGAAACGGGCATATGCTACAAATATCTTCTCAGAGGGTTGTTGGGAGGTTTAAATGAGTCGATACCATAAAGTGCTTAGAACAGAGCCTGGCACATTTACTCAGTAAAGATTACCATTCATTCATTCATTCATGCATGCATGCATTCACTCATTCTGTCCTGTTTCCAAATAGGTTAGAGATGACTCACAGTGGAAAACACAGATATAAGAGGCCTTTAAAGTCAGGTTAAAAGAATACAAGGCTGGGGTAGAGGAGGAGAGAGTTGTCCCAGAACTGTGGGCTAAGCTGCTGTCGCATCTGAGCACAGCTTCCAGGCAGTCTCGTCCAAAAGGTAGTGCTGTTGGCGTCAAGCTCTCCTTTTCTGATAAAAAGAAGCGTACCAGCTTTTCAGGAGAATAGATTTTTCTGGTTCATCGTTATAAATGACAATGTATTGGGCAGAGCCCCCCCACCGCCGGCCTCCCCCATCCCATCTTTTTGAATCCACCCTTGAGAAACTCGGGGCTCCTTTTCATGCCATTCCGCTCCCGGCCTCTAGAAGCTGGGGAACTGGGAGCCCAGGACCGCTGCCCTAAAGCGAAGGCCTCAACCGCCCCAGGACAAGGTGCTCAGGGAGCGGAGCTGGCAGCTTCTGATGCCAGGGGGAGCTCTGGGAAAAGCCAAGTCAGTGAGACACGAAGGGCCTTCCCTCTGATGCAGAGCGAGCCCCCTCCTGCGGGCTGCTTCCCAGCAGCCGGAGCAGTAAGTGCCCCTGGCAGGGGGACTGGGAACGGTCACCGAGAAATCCCAGAGCTGCCCACACACTTCCCCTTCTCTCAAATGCCAGGAGGTGAGGGGAAGGTGAGCAAGGCGCTCTGTACTGAGTCACTGGAAAGACTGGGGGACCCACTGGGGAAGGGTCTCATTCCATCTCCTCCAGGATCCCTGAGGGGAAGTGCAGTCATAGGTGTGGCCTGAGACCATCTCCACAGACTTAGCACCAGGGAAGAATGGAGACTGCGAAGCCTCCCTCTCCCCTGCCACCCCCGACTCTACGCATGTTGTACACACACACACACGCACACACGCGCACACATGCACACACACGCACACACACCTCACAAGAGGGCGCTGGGGACAATGGGAACGTCTCTCCTGTCCTGTGAGGCTCTGCCTCATTTGTGAAAGATTCACGGAGCCCTCAGCTCTCGAGGAGTCCACCTGAGCGGCCCCCCAACTCCCCTTCCTAAGCCGGGCCCCGGGGGTGGCTTCCCAGCAGCCTGTGGGCTTCCATCCTCAGCTGCGGGCCTCTGTGCAGCAGGGGAAATGACCCTGCTCGCATTCCTCCCTGCAGAGAGCCCGCAGGGTAGCCCATCGCAAAGGGCACCGGCTCCTGGGGCCCCAGGGAGCAGCTGACCCCCGTCCCCCATCCCCGTTCCCCTGAGTCGGCGGGAGGAAGCAGGGGAGCTGGCCCAGCAGCTGGCCTCGCTGCCCTCCCTCTCGGTTGGGGAAATGCCTTTGGTGCCAGAACATAACCATCCAGGACGAAATGATTCGCCCACATCGAGGTCTGCACTAGCACGGTTTGTCCGGAGGGGTTTTTGAGGGCCGACACTACACATGAGTGTGAGGGAAGTCCCAGCCGGGCCTTGGTCCTCTCCTACAATTTACAGCTGGTATCAAGAGGCAGAGGGCAACAGAGGTGGGTGGGGGCCTGGGCTGGGACAGGGTTGCCTTTCGGCTTGGGGCCAGTGAGGTGGCCGCGGGTAGAGGTGCCTCGTCTCCAGCCCCATCTGGTGCTTATCGCCTCCCACCTGGACTGTGGTGACAGCCTCCACACGGTCCTGGCCCAAGCCTCGGCCCCCCTAACTGATGCCCCGCTGAGACCGTGCCCTGTGAGCGGATCAAGGGCCTCGTCTCTTCCTGGTTCCGCAATGTTCAGTGGCTCCCCACTGCCCACGGGAAACAGAAGAGAGTCAGGGCCTCGCAGTGGGCCTCAGCCACGTCTCCAGCCCCTTCCCCACCGCTCTAAGAGAACTCTCTGCCCCAAGCCAAGGCCTGCGCTCTTCCGGCTCCAGGCCTCTGCTTCTCCTGGCCGCTCCTCCTCTCCCTCCCCTCAAGGCACAGCCCAAGCTCCACCTCCTCCAAGAGGCTTTGCCTGACTGTCCCATCTGAGGCGGAACATCCTAGGAACTCTTGGCATTCATCTCTTGGGGACAGAACCCAGTTTTGGAGCCAGATAGACCTGGGTTAGGGTCTTGGCTCGGTTCTAATCCCATTCACTCGTTGCAAAGTCACTTGGCTTTTCCAAGCTTCCATCTCCCACCCGGTAAATTCGAATAAGTCCCACCCTGCAGGGTACTTGGGAGTACGGAGACTGAGAAGCATCTGTTATTTTGGCCTTTCCGGGGTCCATTCCTCTTTCTTTGGGTGATATCAGGGATTTGTACTTGGCTATGTGGTCCAGGTAGGGCTGATCTTACTTCCCGGTTCCAGTGTGAGCCCATGATCCAGGCCCAGCCCATAAGAATATTGCTTTGCCCTGGCCACAGAGATAGGTTCCCAGGGATGGACATGTGACTCACACCAGGCCAATGGGAATCATACTTGGGACTTTAGCTGGAGTTACTGAGACTTCCTTTCCCTTGAAGTTACTAGGCTTACAGAAGGAAAGCTGGAGCCTTTAGCCATTGTTAGGGGTGGAATGGTGTCTCCCAGAAAGATACATTCAAGTCCTAACTGCCTCCGAAGGTGATCCTATTTGGACATAGGGTCTTTGCAGATGTAAGCAAGTTGAGATAAAGCCATTCTGAATGAGGGTGGACCCTAATCCAATGATTGTATCTTTATAAGAAGAGGGAAACTTAGACCTGGAGACACACAGGGAAAAGGCCACATGGCAACAGAGGCAGAGACGGGAGTGATGCAGCTACAAGCCAAGGAACACAAGGATTGCCAGTAACCACCAGCAGCTGGGAGAGAGGCCTGGGACAATTTTCCGCTCAGCACCTCCAGAAGGGACAGACCTCGCCAACACTGTGATTTCAGACTTCTGACCTCCACAACTGGAAGAGAGTAACTATCTGTGTGTTAAGCCACCCAAGTTTGTGACAGCAGCCACAGGAAACTAATACAGCCACCAAATGAGAGGCTGTGCCTGAGACTGAAGCCAACCCTGGAAACAGGGCCTCGGACACACATTCCTGGCACCATGGCAACACTCAGATCCGACAGGAGGTGAATCAAGAGGTTTAGGGGACTTTTCAGTTGCATGAGCCAATTTATTCCCTATTTTACTTAGGTTGCTTCAGCTGAGTTTCTATCTCTTTCAACTGAGAGAGGCTTGGCTGATATACAGTGGATATAAAATGCACAGCACAGTGACCGGCCGATAGGAAGCTCTGTGTGGTTACTATTACCGCTGTTGTTGTTGTTGTTTCTATCCCCAACTAGACTGAGCGCTCTCCAGAGCAAGGGCCACATCTCTTGCCTGTGTTGCTGGCTGAGTTCCCTGGAAGCAGGCTCTCAGACAGTGTGCAGGATGTTTCTTAGGGAGCGGACTTGGGATCAACCCCTGGGGTCAAGGGGACAAGGAAGCAGGACTGGGTAGAGGGAAGCCGAGCAGAGAAGCCCAGTGACAGCCTCAGCCAGCCCCGTGGGGGTTCTGGACCTAGAGCCGCTCTCCAGAGTCATTCCAAATGGGCCCTTTATACCCTCGAATCCATCCGTCCTCAATCTGTGCTGCCCTGGGAAAGGCGAGATCTTGGGAGAGGCCGCTCCCTATAGCTGAGGCCATGCCTGAAGGGGCAGATGACTGGCTGGCCCTCCCAGGAACTGGGGCAATGAGTCCTCACCAAAGGGGATGGGGCTGGGCCATCAAGATGCCCAGCACACTCGGGGCATAACTCAGAGCCTGGCACCCAGTAATTAGTCATTATCGAAAACATTCCTTCACTCATCCAAACCCAAGGTTGATGGGGCAAACTCAGGTGTCCTGGTGGTCTGAGACGGAGTCCTTCAGGAGAGGGACCCCAGTGGTGGTTGGACCTTAAGGGAACACCACGACGGGGCTGGCGAGGATGTGGTCAGGGTGGATGTGACCAGGATTGGTGGTTCGGCCTTGCCTGGCACAAAGTAGGTCAAGGGAGTGCTGAAGGATCAGGGCGCTGAGGCAACATTTCAAGTACTTCTCTTTAGCACTTTAGGCTCCTGGGGCTATACAATAGCTCTTCCTTTCTTGCGTTGATTTCTGTGTGTTAGGGTGGAGTCTGGAGGCTGGCTAAGTCTTTAAAGTTTCCTTTCTTGTGTCTCTCTTGCCTCTGCAGGCAGCTCTTCCTATAGCTGCGGTGTCCCCCAATCCCAGCCCCAAAGAGTGGCCTCCTGCACAGGCACCACAGGCCCAGGGCCTAGTGATCTGTGCTGGCTGGGCCAGGCCCTCCTTATCAGATGAGAAACCAAGACTCAGAGAGAGGAAGCTCGCTGTTCAAAGTAACAGTCAGTGGTTGAGACAGGAAGCAGGACCCACTTCTCCCTGCTCAGCCTTCCTGGTGCACAGTAGAAACCGCAGCTCAAGCCACAGTCCTCTGTCCGTGGAGCGTCCAGCCCCTCTGCCTGCAGCTGCTTCGTGCACAGGGCTGCCTCCTCGGCACAGTGTTTAGGGACAGGGGCTGCCAGGCTGCACGTGCCACAGGGGTTAGCCCGGTGCCTTGGCTGAGGGTCAAGCGGGTGTCACACCTCCCAAAGCTTCTCCAGGATGCAGGGAGCAGCCAGAAGGCCCTCTGGGGCCACCTTGTCCTGCCCTGTCCCCTTCCCCTGTCACAGGTGAATGGAAAGTCTGGAGGTGAGGCCTTCCTGAGGCCACACAGTGAGTCGTCCTGTTTTCCCTACCGTTACTCCCCGCCCTGAGTTTACTTAGAACCCTTAACTCTATCTTATTTCCAAATGGTCTTAATGGAGAACACAGGAATTGTTTTTTTACACTGACTAGACCATACACCTCTTAAGGGCGGGTTGCCAGCAGGGAAGGATGCTGGTGATGGGAAAGGCAAACCACTTCACCTGTGTGCCCCTGCCCTGCTTAAGTAACCTAGTCTGCTGTCTAAGAAGGCGGCTCCATTAGATGAAGGTCATTTTGCTCTGTGAGCACCTGGCTGGCTTGGACATGCAGAGAAGGGTCTAGAAGGAGTCAGGCAGGAGGGGATGGGGAAGCTGAGTGGACTGCCTGACAGAGGGAGAAAACTGGAGAGGGCACACAGGGAGGGGAGGGTGGGGGGAGAGAGCAGGGGAGGCCGGAGCCCATGAGAAGCTGAGGCCTGGGACTTTGGGGCCCTGCAGGGAGAGGGCAGATGGAAGTCTCGCGACTGAAGGGCATTTGAAGAACCCGAGCATGCTGTGTTCATTCGGAGGCTCTTTGCTTCTCCGTCCTCCCCGTCCACTGGCTGGTGAAGACCTCTACCTCTGGGTGTGGGAGACCTGGCTTTTGATGCAGAGAGAGGAAGGGACAGGTAGTCTGGGCTTTCACAGGGTGGCATGGAGAGAGAAACGCAGAGGTGGGGCCCAGAGGCTAGGGGACCCTGAACCTAAGCCCCCCATCTCACCCCCACTCTGGGTGATCTGCAAAAATCCTGGGGAGGGCCCTGGGTTCCTCGGAGCCTGGTGTGGGGTTGCACACTGATCCTGTGAGACCCCAGCCAACTGGGTTACAACTACATTTTCTGATTTGCTCTTTCCCACGCCTCTCTGTGGGAGCTATTGTTATGCCCATTTTCCACCAGAGGCACCTGGGGCCCAGAGAGGTTAAGTAACTCACACCTGACCCCACTCCTGGTTGATTGCTGAGCTGCGCCCCCCAGCTCTCTAAATACTCATGCACTGCACGTGGAGGGGACGGAAGCGCAAGCCCTGGCGCTCCATAGATGTGGTTCGAATTCTGCCCTGACACTGACCAGCTCTGTTACTTTAGGTAAGACAAACTCTCTTCTGAGTTTCAGTTTTCTCATCTGTAAAGTGCGGGTTCTGATTCAGGTACGTGTTACATGCTGAATGAGTATTAATATCATCTTCATTATTACTCAGCAACCAGAGCCCCGGATGGAAGCCCTCCCCCGGGAGAGGCTCGTCCTGCTGAGCAAGTCGCATCTTTCCTGCCCTTCTTCCCTCTCCCTCCCTGGCTCTGTGATAAGGTGCTTTTAGGACAAGGCTCCAAGTTCACCCAGGCTTTTCCAGCATGCCCTGTCCCTTGAGGAGCGAGGGTCCTACCCAGGAAAGAGGCAGCCCTAGCAGTGACCCTGGGAAGGGCCTGTGACCACACAGGCTCCAGGAGGGGACTTGGGGACCAGGAGCGTGGCCGGAAATGGGCGGGATGGAGGCGTGTGGTAGAGGCTGGTTGCTTGGTTCCCAGCTTAAATGCGGAACTGCAGAGACTACCCACCGAACCACAGGCCAAGGACCCGCACCCTTCCCTGCCTTTCCATGCTCTCCTGCCGCAGAGTTCCTGGATCCTGTTCCTGGATTTCAGGTTTGACAGATTAGTGCCTGTCTGGACCGGAAAACCTGTTCTTGACATCCCCGCCCCCCCACCCGCCTTTCTCTCCTCAGTCTGAGCTGCAGGAATCCAGGTCCTGGCTGGGGCTCCCTCTCTCGTCCCCTTTCTACCCCCGGATCTGCTCAGCCTCCGAGCAGCCACCAAACCTGCAGCGCTGGGCAGTCCTGGGCTCAGGGTGCCGCAAGATTCAGTGGTCCCTGTGGCACTGGTGCCCTGTGTCAACTTCAGGAGGTGTCATTACCCATTTTCCAGATGAGGCCCGAGTTTCCTCAAGTCCATGCAACTTGCCATTGGTCCCCTGGGATTTGAGTCAGGGGACTGGCTGATGCCAAAGGCTGTCTGGAAATGAGAAAGGGAAAGGGAGGATGGGGCGGGGTGTGCGGAAGATAACCAGTTCTGCCTGTAAATAGAATGTGTCAATCACATTTCTTGGGCAATGTCTGCAAATGGCTTTTAGCATCACTTAAAGACATTTAATTACTTAATACAAATAATAATAATGATAGTGATTCTGCTGGGCTTCCTTTGTGCCAGGCACATCCCTTAACTCATTCAATTGAATTGGTCCTCAAGTTGAGATTAGAAAAGCCTCCCCTCCCTCAACAGCAGTTCTGGCCACCCGAATTCTGCTTGCCCTGATGCCTGGCCTCCCAGGCTGTCAACTCCCCTCTCTCACCTCCTTACCTGAGCCCAGGAGAGGACAGGACAGCACTCCCCCAGCTCTGAACTGCTGGTCATGTGTCAAGCTATTTCACCCTTATTAAAAAGAAAAAGAAGTCACCTCCCCCTTAGGGTCTTCTCAGCCAGCCAGGCCACCTGCCCCTCCCTGCTGTGGCAATCTCCATCAGCCTCCAAGTCAGGCCCCCACTGGCCTTGTCACTGACTCTGCCAGCTTCTTGGCTTCCACTTGGGGAGATTTCGACAGCCAGGTGCGCAGTCCATTCAGATCCTTGCCTCACAGTTTCTTGACTTTTCCAAGCCCCATGACTTATAGCTTTTCTTCAGCAAGCCACCCCCTGGCCAAAATCTGAGACTTGACCTCACTGGAAAGGGCTCCATTCTTTCAAATTCCCATTCAGAATGCACTTCAACTTGCTGTGCATCTAGTCTCCTGTATGCCTTCCAGGGACCCCCCTCTACCTTCTTTTCTCCCACTTACCCGCCTTCCTTTCCTCCCTAACTCCAGGACCCCTCATTTCTGTTGCACATTCACCTGCATCCTGTTTCCACCCCACCAAGACATCCAACCAAGACAAGAAAAAAAGGCAATGCCAGGCTCTTCTCACTTATGAATATTGATATATAATTCTGAAATAAAATATTAACACATTGAATCAAGCATTATATTCTAAAAAGTACATCCTGACCAAATAGACTTTAGTCAGAGAAAGAGGTGTGGTTTAATACTGCTAAATTTTATACAATAACTCATATTAATATATCAAAAGAGGAAAAACAACTTGGCCATTTAGATGGATGCCAAAAAATATATTTTATAAAATTCAATATCCATACCTGCTTTAAAAAAATAAACTCCTAGTAAAATTGAAATAGAAGGATCCTTCTTTAATGTGGTTTTAAAATATCTATGTCAAACCAATAGACAGCGCCATGCGTGATGCTGAAACATCAGGGATATTGCTATTAAAGTCAGGCCTAAGAAGAGGGTGCCAGGATTTGCCACTGCTCTTTAACATTATTCTGGAACAGACAATCAATGCTATCGGTTAGAGGCAATTGCCTAGAGGCAGTGATAACCCAGTAGCAATAAGCCATCAAGAGCCCACTTCTTAGTTTTAAAAAAATATCATTCTCCACTAAAAGGAACCAGAGTTAATAGCTGATCCCTGGGCTAGAACAGGAAAAATACAAGATGAGTTTAAAACATCTTTTTGTGCCAGAAACTAAGGAAACAGTCAAAGAATAATGGGGACATGTCAAAATGACACAGGAATCTGCCTGAAGGCTAAATCTGGGACAATTTGAGCATCAAAATAAATAGTGATGGTAACAGATTACAACCTTTTGATTAAAATAAGAATCCGTGAGTCTATACTGATATAAGGGAATAAATGAATAAATGATGGAGAACGGAAAACTCTTCCTTACAGTAGAATGCCAACTATATGTAGAGAACGAGTGATGGGAATAGATATTCACCATTTGGCAACCTTCCTAGTTGCTGAGTAAGGCTGGAGTCATCAAAGGATGCTCAGGCTGGTGGGCGGGGATTATGACGAGGAACAGGATATTGGTGTAGTCTTGGAGTTATCTCCCCACCACATACTTATCAAAGACAAAGAAAAAGATGGTGAGCTGATGATGGAGAGACCTGGCAGCCACCAACCTGACCTGGTGATCAAGGTTAACATCACTGTTGGTGGGACAGGTCAGTAACCCCTGCCCAGATGTGCTGTCCTGACAGGAGCACAGCATCATTTCTGTGGTATTCTTGTCAAGAGTGCACCTCTTGGGAGCGAACACAAGGAAACACTGGAAAGACTCACACTGGGGGACGTCCTCAGACTGAATGGCCTGTACTCTTTAAGACTGTCAAGGTGGTGAAAGACAGGGAAGGATGGACCTGTTCCAGATTGAAGGAAACTAATGAGGCATGACAACTAAATGCCGCTCAGAATCCTGACTTGGATCCTGGACCAGAAAGGCAAATGAGGCATTGTTGGGACAGTTGGAGAAACTTGGATGGGGTCCGTGGATTAAAGGATAGCTTTAAACTAATTCTGATTTCCTCATTTGGAGGGTTGAATGATAGTAATGAGGAGAGGGTGTTGTTTGGGCGAAGTACAAACTGGAGTATTTTGGGGTCATGGGGCAACCTGCCTACCAGTTCTTATCAAGTGGTTCAGGGGGAAAAAGGCAGATCTCTATATATGTATGAAGAGAGAGGGAGAGAGAGACAGAGGCACAAATAGAGCACAAATGTGGTAAAATGTTTATCAGAGAATCTGGATGAAGGGGATATAGAAGTTCTTTGTATTGTTCTTGGAATGTTTCTATAGGTTTGAAGTTTTTTTCAAAATAAATGATCAGTGAATAAACCTCACACCCAGTCATGGTGCAGACAGCTCCCACACGGCTCTACTGACAGGTGCAAATGTGTGGTAGCCGATGTTCAGGAGCATTTTTGCTCCGGGTTAACTGCCCCCTTCATTCCTGACACAGAATCTCTAAACTTTCACCATTGGCTCAGGCCCCCCATCTGTCTCTCTCTCCCTCCCCTTTTAGGTCAGATTACCTAACTCTGGTTTTTCAGAGAAATTATAGGACATCATGAAGGGTCTCTCTTAATTCCCCTAACATCTTTTCATCCATCCTTAGCGTTTATTCTTAACACACTGCAATATGGTTCATCTAACCTTGAGACAGAGAGTAAAACCCCCCTCACTACAGTGCAGTGGGTAACAGGTCAGGTCTGTGATTTATCACCCATGGGACAGACACCCCTCCTAGAGGCCTTAGGCTCTGGTCTGGATAGATTGCTCTCCACGACTGTGACGCAGCTATCATCTGAGATGTCTCTTCACCACTCACCTGTTTCCATTCCTGGTTTCCTAGCTCTTCCCCTTTTCACCTTGTTTTGGGGGAAAGTACCTCAAATAACAGCTTCCAGTGAAAGGATTCATAGGAGGTAAACTTTTTTTGAGATTTTGCATGTCTGAAGATTTTGCATATCTAGTTTTTGTATATATTTTTCTATCCTCACACTTAGTTTTTAGTTTAATCATGTATTGGTTAAAGATTGTTTTCCTTCATAATTTTAAAAACATAGCTCCCTTGTCATTTTGCTTTGTTGAGAAGTCTGGTTTCATTTGAATTCCTGATCCTCTGCATGTGACCTGCTTTTTTTTTCCCACCCTGGAAGTTTTTAGGTTCTTTTATTTCTCTCCATTCTGAAATTTGACAACGATGGTCCTTGGTGTAAGTCTTTTGTCAACTACCGTGTTAGGCATTTGGTAGGTCCTTTCATATTGGTCACCCATTTTATCAGTGCTGGGAAATTTTTTTGTATTGTTATTTCTTTGATTTTTTCTCCCCTTACATTTCTCCATTATCTTTTCTGAGGTTATTTACAAGCAAATGTTGGAACTCTTGGGTCCACTCTCTAATTCTCTTTATCTTTTACTTTTCCTCTTTCCTATTTTTTTGCCTTTTTACTCAATTTTCTGGGAAAGTTTCTCGACTTTATCTTCTGACTTTTCTGTTAGATTTTTTTAAGGTTTTCTATCAGATTAATTTCAAAGAGCTCTTTTATTTTCCAATGTCACCTTTTAAAATATCATCTTGTTCTTATTTCATGGATGCAGTAGCTTCTCTCATTTCTTTGAATAGTATAGGTCATTTCAAAAGGCTTCTTGTGCCCCTTGTTGTTTAGTTGGAGGCAGGGGAGTCTCAAAATTGCTGTGCTTCAGGTTCCCAGCCAGAGCCTCTATCCTGAGGCCACTCACTTTGACAATTACCTGTACCCCTTGTAATTCCATCCCTTCACAAAACCTGCCCATCTTATGCCCATTTCCTTAGCAGCTTGCTGCCACTTCTCAAGGAAACACCCAGGGAACGAGCCCTACAAATACAGTCCCCGGAGCAGGCACCTCAGTCCTCCTCCTCTCCATCTATGTCAGGGCTCTATTAGAACTGAAGGTTTCATAGGAATTTCTGGTGACAAAACAATCAATGAAGGAACTACTTTGGGTGAGAGGGACCTCCCAGTTCCCTCCCTATGGTACCAATTAGCTCCCTCTCTCCTTGGGGAAATGGTCTCAAGGGATGCTGGCATGAACCACCTTAAGAGAGCCGACTGTCAGAGTTTCGAGAATTGGGTAAGCTGGTCGATGTCACATCAGTAACTTGAAGTCAGCCATAGTATTTATACCACTGAAATTGGCAAACAGTACATGTCAGGTTTTTTGGTTTTGTTTTGTTTACTGAGAGCTTGTTATTCAACATTTACAGCATGTCCCTGAATATCAGTGTCCCTCATTCGATGCTCTGTTTCCTAGGGAGTGGAGATCAGGAGCAGGACAAGTGCCTGCAGTTGTGCAATATGGCAGCCCTGGTGGGGATTCATGCTCTGAGTCTGGGCTTGCTGTGGAACACCTCTGTAGCTTGCTACATTAAAGCACTGATTTTACTTTATGTACTTAAAATCATGGCTTATTCTGCAAACTAGTGCAACTTGCCTTCAAACTACCAAACTACCTTCAAACTAACTGTCAAAACCAAAATTTACCATATCCACATAGCAGGGCACCAAGGAGCCAACCCCAAGCACCGGGGCCTCCTGATTGTCTCCAGGAAACAAATGGGCCTCCCCCAGAAAAGGCAGGCGGGGGCTCTCTAGTCCAACGAGTCCTCAATGGACTGACAGCCCAGAAGCACCCACCTCGTCAGTCTTAGAGCCTCATGCTTCTTCACCTTCTTGAATGCCCTTGGAGAGAGAGCTTGGAAGGCTGGACTGGCGTTGGTTCACCGGAACTTGATACGATCCCACCCTCAAGGCGACAAGAGGAGTTTGGGGAGCTAAGCGTGAAAGGGAGCATCTGTGCCCAGCACCCCAAAGCAGTGGGCTGCCCTGGGTCTCCACTCACCCTGTCCTGTCGTGCCCCCTGCTTTCATATCCTGCTACGGCTTTTCTTCCAGGCCCCTCAGCGCCAGCTTCTGCCGCCCAGCCAGACTGGGGATGGGTTTCCCCGAGGGAAGAATCAGGGGAACAGGTGAGGAGGCACCTCACCAGCCTCTCGTGGACCCTGGCTGATTGGTCCTAAGGAAGATGCTCAAGCGTACCCTGGGGCCTGAGGATACAAGAGCCAGGGTGGCAATAGATTCTAGGAATGCTGGGCCAGCTCTTCCCTTTTCCATCCTGCTCTGACTTAACTTCTCTCTGTGCCTTGGTTTTCCCAAATGTGAAATGGGACTAATCACCCTCAAAACACCCGTGCAAGGTACTAATTACCATCTGTAAAAGACTGTGAGATCGTTGGATGGAATATAACAGTACTAATAATGGATAATAACACTCTGCCCTTCTCCAGGGCCTTTCATCCATGGATCTCAAAGCCTCTTACAAACCTTAATTAATTCTCACTCCACCCCAGTGCAGGAGGCTGATGGTCATTAGCCTGATTTTACTGATGGGGAAACTGAGAGAATCCAGGAGGTTAGCTTGAGGCCACACAGTAAATTGGCAGCGCCATGAGGGCTAGAACTCACAGGCCCCGGCCCCTGGGAAAGGCTCAGAAAATGTGGGCTCCAGCCCAGCCCAGCCCTGCAACAAGGCTGATGGGACAGCGGCAGAGCCTCCCACCTGCCAGGGCCCTGGAGTGGCTGCCAGGGGAGTCTGGACCACTGAGTTCTGGGGACCCTTGGGAACATAGGAGGAGGTCCATAGGCATGGGTTTTGGTAGCTTGGTCCAGCGATTTGGGAAGAGAAGTAACATTGACAGGGCGCCCGGTGTGTGCCAAGGCCCTGTACAAGGCGCTTGTGTTATTTGATCACACCCCACCTGTGAGGTAGGCATATTGCTCCCATTTCACAAGTGAGAAAACTGGCTTGTTGAAGAAGCCACCATTTATGCTCACCTGCCATGGACCAGGCAACATGCTTGTGCCTTCATTGTCCACAATATGGGCCACAAGTCACCCGGGGAGCATATGAGGCATTATTCGGCCTCATTTTAGAGATGGGGAAACTGAGGTACGCAGAGGAAGAATGACTCGCTCGATGGTGTGACCTTGGACGAGTCATGTTCTTCGACACCCTCTCCCTTCCCCACCGCCCTCAGGTCCTCAGAGTCCCCCAGCCCGGACCCCCTCCCAACCCCAGCGCTCAGGTGAGGCTGAATGAGGCCATGGCGGGAAGGGCTTTGAAGTGCTCCGAGGTGGCACCCAGGTCCTCCCAGGGGAAGATGAAAAGCCTCCTGTCCTGGGCTCTTTGTCATCCCACAGGGAAGCTCTCAGAAGATGGAAACAGCACGGTCACCTGGGCTGACCTGGGATCACCTGGGGACGGTGGCCCATAGGCTTCCCCCCAGGCCTCTAGGGCGGCCTCCCATGTCCTGCCTGGGGGACCCTCTGGTGGGGACCGGGCTTCCGGGGACAGAGGGCTGAGGGTGTCCCTTCCCACCGGAACAGGCCAGGGAGAGTCTGAGGCCAGGGCGTGTGACTGGGAAGCTAGGGCCCCTCTCTGGGGCCCGGTTCTCCAAGGGGCTTGACCTAGGAGACCTCTGAGGTCCCTTCCAGCTCTGACAGTCCCCGAGACCCTGACTCAGAGCCACACTCCCCAGAATCTTGTCTGTTTTTAATGATTGCCTCACAGGAGCCCAAAGAGTTTGTTAGAAAGCAGATTCATCCCAGTGACGGTAGTGGGAGCTTTGGGCCCGAGCAGGGTGTCTGGACACCAGGCTCCAACCCCTGGCCCCCACAAACAAGCTGTGTGGTCTGGACAAGGGCCTTCCTGCTCCTTGCCTCAGTTTCCCTGTTGGTAACGTCTGTGGGGAACGCCTGAGGGGGCTTTGAAGGCTGGAGGAAAGAAATGGAGGAGATGGGGGCAGGGGTGGGGGGCCGTGCAGGGGACACGTTGCTCACAGGGTAGAACGGGTCGGGGGCAGGGTGCGGGGTGGGGAGAGGACCGTGGAGTGATATTCGGCGGGGCTGGGGGGTGGAGGCAGGAATGCAGCTCCAGCAGTGGTTTTGCTCACTGCCTGCTTAAATGTTGATAGAAATACTACCTAATATTTGTACAGCCTTTTACCCAAGTTAACAAAATGCTTTCTCTCCTGTGTTGTCTCTTTCAATTCCCCTCCCCACCTGTGGGAGAGGTATATGAGCACTCCCAATCTACAGATGAGGAAACTGAGGCTCAGAAAGAGGAAGTAATCTCAAGGACACCTAAGTAGTAAGGGGCAGACCCAGGCCTCTCCCTGAGACACATTTCTCTAGAAAGTTCCATACCACAGAGTCTCTCCTGGAACCAGTGTTGGGCAAAAGCCCGACCTGGGTTGAGGGCCTGGATCACAGAGCCCACTCGCTGGGCCCTTTTCCTCTTCCCGAGGCCCCTTGGACTGGGGGTGGGGCGTTGGCCCCGAGGGAGGAATCTCGGATGGTGAGTCCAGGGTGCGGCCAGCAGTGGGCGGGAGGCGCTAGAGGCTGCTGCTGGCTGGGCAGGGCAGGGCAGGGCGGGCACGGAAACAGTGTGACCTGGACAGCGTGACCTGCGATAATTGAGTGCTGCACGCAATGGCTGCTGCGGAGGCAGCGAGGCCCCTCCCCCCCGCCTGGGGGCGGCCTCACTGCCAAGGCTGGGGCCTCCCTGCCTCCCACCTCCTGCCCTGCTGGTTCCCCTTTGGCCACAGCTCTGCAGCTTCTAGGAGGCGATGTTCTTTCTCCCACCAGGCAGATCTTCACCTGAGAGCCTGCTCAGACCTGCCTTCCTCACAAAGCTCGGTAGCAACTCCCTGGGGCAGAAAATGTCTCTTCTGAAAGCAAGACAAGAGTTTAATTAAGCCCTAAACGCGCACAGTTGAGCCTGAAATTAGGGTGGTGACAGGAGGGGTAGAAGGCAATCGAGGACGGGGTGGGGTGCTGGGGGGTGGCTTCAGCCCATCCCTGGCCCAGCTGAGCAAAACAAGCCTGCAAGCAAACATTTACAGAGCCCGCGGGCGCAGTTACCAAAACGTCTCTGACCTAGAGAGGGGAGAAAGCCATGTTCCCTCTCGTGTTTGGGGTAAGTGTGGAGGATTTGGAAAGTGGAAAGAGGGAACCCGGAAGTAAAGCGAGGCCGCCTCTGAGACCAGATCCTGGGTCCCTGGGTGTGTGGGGTGGGAGCCTGGGGGGAGCTGGGCGTCCTGTTGTGACTGCAGCTGGGCAAGGCGGAACCCTCCTCACCCCCAAGGCCAGCTGGGCTCTGCGTGAGCCAGGCCGCCACACGCACAGGTGTGCCAGTGTTGGGGCTCCTGCCCAGCACCCAGCCTGGCTCGCCCAGGTGGGCAAAGCTTATCTTGCTCCCCAAGGAGGCAGGCAGCAGCCAGCCAGGAGGTGCCCGACGGGCTGGGCTCCCGGCTATAGGGGCAAAGCAGCCGACACTGGCTTTGCAGATGGCTGCAGGTCTTGGGAGCAGTCAGGTGCTTTGGGGGGGCAGGGGGGACTGGCCTCAGTCCCCCTCTCTCCCGTCCCCAGGTCTCCCCAGGTTGTTGCTGAGACAGTCAAACCACAGCCTCCTCCTTTACCTGGCAATTAATCCTGCTGTGCCCTGCAACTTGGGTTGGGTCTTACTCTGCCAGGGACTGAAGCAAGAAGAGATGGGCCGGTAGGCGTGTTATCACTTGTCTCGGGAGCAGAGAGGCGGTTGCCACAGGGCCCCTGCGCGCGTGTAGACGTGCATGCATGAAGCAGTGAGGGAACAGGCTGTCCTCGGAGTGCGTGCCTGGCCCTCCTTGTGTGTGTGTCGGGGGGGGGCGGGCGGGGACTGATTTCTGTCACTGAGGCAGGGGACCCAAGGGCAGACCCTGCTTGGTTGATGCAGAAGCTCCCGTGGGCCCCCATCTGACAGGCCATCTGATCACTTAGTAGAGATGCTTGTAGGTTCTTTGAATTTAAGGGACACTCTGCTGAAGACACCAAAGTGGGGGCCTTTGCTGGGGGCCGTTGGGGGCACCAGCCAGGGTTCGGCCACTAAATTGTCCCCACTGGCTTTTCCTAACTCAGGCCTTAGACCCTGATGGCTTCCCCTTCCCAGGACAGATGGGAAATCCTGGCACAGCTTTCCAGTCCCCGAATCACAGGTGTCCTGGAGGCATGATGACCATTGGGCAGAGGGTCGGGAGAGGCCCAAGGGTCATTCGGGGAAGCCTCCCTCGCCCATGTGTGCTTATCTCCCCTTGCCAGCATCCCTAACTGTGGCTACTGTAACAAATTACCGCAAACTTGCTGGCCTAAAATGACAAATTTATTCTCTCACAGTTCTGGAGCCCTGAAGTCCAAAATCGAGGTGTGGGCAGGGCCTGGCGGCTGCGGTGTTCTATAGCCTTAGCGCATCTGTCTCGGCTCTGTCTTCACGTCGGCTTCTCCTCTGTGTGTGTGATCTCCCTCTGCCTCACTCTTATAAGGACACTTGTCACTGGATTTAGGGTCCATCCAGATAATCTAGGATGACCTCCTCGTGTTGAAATCCTTAATTTCATCACATCTACAAAGACCCTTTCTCCAAATAAGACCACATTCCTAGGTTCCGGGGATGTGGGCCTGGACATATCTTTTGGGAGCCATCTGTTACCCCACCCAGTGGTCAGTCAGCCATGGGTTGGACCCCTCCAGTGATGGGAAACTCGTTACCTCATGGGTTGGCTCAGTTCGCGTCCAGACAGGTCTAATTATTTTAAAGTTCTTAACTTGGGTGGAGTTGAAATTCCACTCAACAGAAACCTCTACCCACTGGCCCTAGTTCTGTCCTTCAGAGCACATAAAATACACCTAAATAAATAAACTCTATTCCCACTACCTCCTGCCCCCGATTATAATGCAAAAACAAAATCAGAAAAAGATGAGCCAGCTTAATCCTGCTGTCAGAGACAGTGCATAGACCCTGAGATCAGGAGAACTTGACTCACTGGTGGCTCTGTCCCTAGAACCTTGTGCCTCGGTTTCCTCACCATTAATGCCAAAGGGCTGGCTGAATCACTATTTCCAAGGGACGCTTTTGGAAAACGCATCCTGGATATTCATAATTTGCACTGGTCTACAAAAGCCTGTGAGAAGTCCTGAGTAGAGAAACCCACTGAAGTCAGTCTTTTCCAGATTTATTTGAAAATAGAGTCGTTTTATCAACTACCATTTTCTTTATCAGCCCGCAGAACTTCTGTGCTGCTTTGGAAGGAGGACGGGTCTCTGTGATGCCTGGGCCTCCTTTCCAGCTTTCACAGTCTGTTGAGGTCAAACCAAACAGCTGAGTTCGAGTCTTTGGTTCCCATCCCCGGAGTTGTTGCCAGGCATTTTGCTGGAAGTAACAAATGATCCATTACAAGATGGGAGTCAAGAATCTGGAAAATGAGAAGCCCTTCCCCCAAGCCGCAGACAGCCTGGGCGAGGCTGCGGGTGAAGGCCTCCTCCCAAGTGCCCCGGGCCTGCTGGGGGCCCTTGGGAGGAAGCCACGGAGGAAAGAGCATTTCCGTTGCTCTGCCCCACAGGACCTGCTCACCACATCCCTCGGATCCAAACTTCACCTCCAGCTCAGACTCCAGCTGTTCGGCCCTCCCTCGTTAAATAAAGCTACCTCAGAACTTGCCTCTCCCAAAGCTTTCTTTCCGCTGAAGGTCCCAACGAAATCCCTTTGCTGGGGGCAAAAAAATCCCAGAGAAGTTGGATCTTCTGAAATGGGAGCAATAAGAAACCTGGACCTCCCAAGGGAAAGACAGGGCTGGTGGGGGAAGAGAAGGGCCTGAAGGTGTGTCCCAAGGGGAGAGGAGAGAGCCTGAGGACGGGATGGGTGGAGGTGCAGGGCTCCAACTCTGGGCCCAAAAGAAAGATGGGCATGTTGACACGAAAGCTAAATGAGGAGACTGGTAGGGACTGAGAAGGCCACCAGGTTTATTTCCCTGGCGCCAAGCTAGATTACGGCCAGGCTACTATCCTCCCCCAGAAGGGGCAACGCAGCTCAGATCCACCTTGTAATGTATGGAGCCGCTGTGGCCTGACAGTTTCATCTGCGGATACGGGTTCATCATGCTCTCAGACACAGATCCAGGACTGTTTATTGAGCGCCCACATATCAGGCACTAGGCTGGCTGCTTTCACGTGTATTCTGTTTAATCCTTACAGCCCCTAATGTTTTACAGGTGAGCACACCAAGCCGGAGGTTTAGTATCTTGCCAAAAGTTGAGAGGCAAAGCGAGGAACAGAAAAAGCTCTGGCTCCCGATCCCACCCCGCAGCTTTTGATGGTATTTAGTGATGCAGCCTCTGGATCCTGATGGTGTGGGCGGTTCTCCCGTAGGTCGGGCCTGAGTCCCTCCTACCCTTGCCTGAATTGGATCGGATGGAAGGACCATGTAAGTAGGTTCTTTCTGCTCCCAGCCCAGCCTCAAGAGACATCAGCCATCCTCTGGTACACGTAGTAGCCTTCCAGTTACTGGGGTGGGGAATGTTTGCCTTCTGTTGATGAAAAGAAATAGATGCGATAATAAATAAATGCCCAACCCAGTGCAGCAATCAATGTCCCTAACAATAAGGCCCTATGTTTGCTCTTGGCTGTGGGTTATATTCATTGGCTATAGTCACTGCTCGGGAGCCCCTGGGTGTGTCATCCGCGTGGGGCTCCAGGCACACTTACCAGGGGAGGGAGCAAACCTTCCTGCCTTAAGCTACCAGAATTCACGCCAGGAAGTGAAGTTCCTGCAGACTGCTTCGGAGTGCCCCAGACCAGAGTGAGGAGAAACGTACCAGGTTGATGGGGCAGTGGAAATGATGCTCCGTACTTTGCATCAGGAAATGAGTCTGCTGCCTTGGATGATCTGAGGCAAGGCCGTTTCCCTCTCTGAGCCTCGGTTCCCACATGTGTAAAATGGGGTAGGGAGGTGGGGTTGTACCCTATGATCTCTCACGTTCCTTCTGGCTCTGACATTACAGGACCCTGTAGCCACGGCTCCTCCTAGAGTTGCTTTATGTATTAAGCACATGGGCCCCTAGCTGGTGGGTGGGCACCCTCAGTGCTCCAAGAACCCAAGCTCTTCCTCTGTGAGGTGGCTGGATGTCCATTCCTGCCTCAGCTTCCCCAAATCCTTCCTTTCTTTTCCACTTTCTCTAGCTGTCGCGTGTATCGAATTCCCTAGTTTGCAAGACATTTTCAGAAACGTTGTCCCACTGGAGCCTCAACCCAACCCTGTGAGATAGGCAGAGAAAGGGATGCAGTGCTCTCAGCCAACCATGTGTCAGGCCCTTCCTGTGTTTCACTGAATCTTCCCCATAGCTACAGAAATCCTTTTGGGAATAAGCAGAGTATAAATAAATAGACAGTGGACGGATATTTAGATGAATGCATACACGCATAATCCTCACCATGGCCCTGAGGTCTTGGTGTTATTATCGTCACCACATCACAAGGGAGGAAAGTGAGGCTTGGAGGGGTTCGATAACTGCCCAAGGTCCCCTGGCTCTCAGGCAGCAGAGCCAGGATTGGAACCCAGGCCTCTCTCATCTAAGCCCATGGCCCTTTCTGAGCATTGAACTGTGCACAAATCAGCATTCTCTGCCCCACTTTGCAGATGAGTAAACGAGGTGTATAGAGATGAAATGATTTTGTCAAAAGGGTTTGCCGCTCTGCGTTGCAGAGCCAGAACTCAAACCTTGTCTTTCGCCTACACACCTAGGGCTGTTGAAACATCTCGGTTGCCTCAAAAGAAAAACCAGTGGTGTCCATTCTTCCTGCCTCCTTCCTTTCTTCCTTCCTTCTTCCCTCCCTCTTTCCCTCCCTGTCTCCCTCCCTCCTATTCTTCCTTCCTCTCTCCCTCCCTCCCTTCCTTCCTTCCAGGAACACCCCCTACCTCTCAAGTGCTTCCTTGTCCGATGCAGGCAATCGCATGATGTGCTCATTGTGCAGATAACAGGGCCACCGCTCCTTGGGGTCTGTGTGTCTTTAGGGGTGCGGGTCCCCGCAGCAGCCCATGTGCTCAGTGACCCACAGTAGCTGATCCACAGGGGTGCCGGGGTGGGGTGTGCTGACACCCAGGGGGTGCTCCGTAGGGGCTCTGGCAGCACCTGCCCCCTCTGTGTGTGTCGTACTTGGGGTGTCTGTGAGTCTGTGCACATCTGCCCTCTCCACATGAGCACGCCCCAGACGGTTGGTGTGCTGAGGACTGCCCGGCGGGGGCGGGGGTGGGAGCATTGAACGTGGACGCTGCCCTCCCAGGCTCTCGCCCACTGAGGTCCCCCCACCTCTCTCCTCTCAGTCTCCACGCTGGGCTCTTCCCCCTCCCTTCCATCCTCTACCAGGGTGATCAGCTTAAAGCTAGCTTTTAATTCTCTAGCTGTAGCCCATGATTTGTGTCTCCTGAGTAAGGCAAATACAAACAAAACAACTTCCCCCTGAGGGTAGCATTCAAACTTGTTTGGAAGACTCAGGCTTGAGGCCGTAGCTCACATTGCATCTTCTTCTAAGAAATTATCGGTGGAGGATCATACGTGCTACAGATCATTCTCCCTCTCACATATATATCACAATTCAGATCTCTCTCCCGCTCATGCATGTGCGTGGGCATGTGTGTAGGGGTGGCATTTTCGGGTAAATTTATTGACGTATAAAACATACATCCAGTCAAGTACACAAATTTGTGTGCACAACTCACTGAGTTTTCACAGCGTGAACACACCTGTAAGCCTGACCCAGCCAAGAAACGGAACTCAGCCCTCACGCCCTTCACTCTGCCTGACCTTCACTGACTTCTAACATCATAGATTCGTTTTGCCTTTTAAAAATTATATAATGGAACAACACAATCAGTATCGCTCTGTGTCTGGCATCTTTTGTTCATTATATTTGCTAACTTTGTATATGTGTCTAGTATATATAGACACACATATACATATATGTGTGTGAAAAAATACATATGCTTCCCCTCTTTTCTTGCTTAAATATTCTAAATCAAAATGCGCACGTCATGTCATTTAATCCCCATGTTTTTCAGTGTGCATCTTAAAGATACGACTATTGTCTTACATGAGTGAATGCTACTATCTTACCTAACCAAAAAAAAAAAAAAAAAAAAAATTCCTGGGCATCACCTACAATTCCCATCCATACTAAAATTTCCCAAATTGTGTGTTTATAAAAGAAATTCATAGATACAGGTGTAGTTCTGACCCCATCAACGCACCTGTATCCTTTTCTCACTCCTCAAGTTGGTGTGTATTGGCGTTGCCTTTGGAATGAAATCCAAACCCCTCCGATGTTAGCCACAGATTTCCAAGTCTGGCTCAGCACTCACAGGATGGTCAGTGTCAGCTGATTCAGACTCCCCTCCCTCTGGTTTCAGAATCCCCTTTATAACAGCTACCAGGTTCTGGCCTCTTTTTGAACACTTTCCCCAAATTTCCATGAAATTGACATGATATTGCCTTCCTTAGGCTGAGGTCAACTCTGCCTCCCCCCAGTACCAGTATCCCCCCTTTAGCCCTAGCCTCGTCCTTTGGGGCCATACCAAGTAGGCTTAGCTCTTTTTCCACAGGGAACGCCTTCAGGTATTTGAAATAGCTCAGGACTGTTCTCTCCTCACCCCCACCCACCCAGACTATAACATTTAGGCCATCGCCCTGGACTCAGTCAACCCCATCACTTGGTTCTTGCCCCTACATACGCCAACTTCCCCAAACCTGGGCTCTTCCTAATGCTGTCTGCTCTGCAACCTCCCCCACCTTCGCGTGTCAGCATCTCATCAGACTCCTGAGGCCAATGTCACTGCCACCACCTCCGTGAGGCCTTTTCTCAGGTGTTCCACCTGATAAGTTCTCACCCTCCGCATTAGCCAGAGAACCCTGGTGGCTGCCTTGTGGCGTTTAGGGGTGCCTTGTGCTCTGACTTGTTTTAAAGTTGTTTGAGAATCTTTCTCATCCCTCACCAGAATCCAAATTCTTTGAGGCCAGCCACTTTCTTACTTGGCATCGTTTATTTTTGAAATGTCTAGCAAACGGTTAAGTGCTAACAGTAGGTGCTCTTTAAGGGCTCACTGGTGGACCCTTTTATTTGCAATTGACAGATACCCAACTCAAATTGGCTCCAATAGAAAAGGGAATCTCTTGCCATAGGATGGGAAGTCCAGGAACACAACCACTTTAGGCAAGCTGGGGTCCAGGAGACCCAACAAAGTCATCAGAAACATGTTGTTCTCTGTCGCTTGGCCCTGCTGCCCTCTGGTTTGGCTTTATGCCTCACAGTCTCTCTCCCGTGAAGAGCATGGTCTCCCAGTCGGAAAGAGAGTATGTCTTTCCCAAGGGTTTCAGCCAAAGCCTCAGGTCTGACTCTCAAAAGCCAGTCTTGGGTCATCAGCACACCCTGAAACAGTAACTGTGGCCAGGGAAGTGGGTGTTTGGTTTGGCCAGGACTGGATCATGTATCCTGAGTCTATCCCTAGAGCTCAAAGGTTAGGATCAATGCGGAAGTAGAGGTTCCCCTAAAGGAAAATCAGGGTGCCCCTACCAGAACGGGGAGTGGGTGCTAGGCCTGCCAAACGACAGAGATTCAACAGTGCTGGAAGGAGACCTGGATCAAGCAAGGAGGCCTCCTGCTCTCGGTCATTGTCTGATCTCTCCTATCTGCTACGGACCCAGCGTGTGAAGGAGAAAAGCAAAGGCCTGGCACGTGGGAGTCTGAAGACTTGGATACACCCTGCTCTGCGTGCAAGGTGGGTGTGACCTTCAGCCCATGGCTTACCTTTCTTGAACCTCAGTTTCTTTATCTGGAAAATAGGGCCAATAATGTGGGTCCTGGCTACTGCATAGGCTGTTGAGAGGATCAGATGACACCCTGGTGGGTGGGGTGTCTAAGTGTGTAGAGATGGTTTGTCATGATTCCATGCAGAGCTGGGGGGAAGATTCATTAGCGCCTTCTGTACCAAGAGTCTGGGGCCTGAATACACGTGTTCAAATTCCAGCTCTGTTTCTCTTTTGCTCTGGAATCTTGGGTGAATTTACCTCTTGACTTCAGTTTTCCTCCTCTGTTGAATGGGGATGATTGTAACTACCTCATAGAGTTGTTGTGAATATTAACTGAGTTAATATATACGACAATTAAAACACTGTCTGGTACAGGGGAAGCCCTATTAAAGGTTTTCATAGGTGTCACCATTGTTGTTGCTCCATGCCCCCACTATTGTGTGTGTTCTCTTTATTTTTCTCAGCTAGACTGTGAACTGCCTGAGGGCAGGGTCCATCCAGGCTTCAGGCTTCTCCTCCCCCTTCCTCTACATGCTGGGCAAATCCTGGGGCCAGGCTGATGGGTCCCACACTCTGACCAGACTAGAAGTGGAGGAAGCCTGCCTAGAGCCTCTGGCCTGGGGTGGGGCAGGAGGGGGGAAGCTCATGCTGGGTTTCTGGGTCCTCAGGATAGGAGAGTGGGAGAGACGTGTTTTCATGTGGGACTTGAAGATGCCTGGCAGGAGACTCATGCCGGATAGAGGAGTGGTGGGGAAAGAGTTTCCCCCTTTATGGCCTCTGTGTATCCCTTGCCCTGTGACAGGGCCTATGTTCAGTCCAGCCTTTTGGTGGCAGATAAGAAAGCAGGGGCCTGGAGATATCAAGGGACTTGGCCCAGGTCACAGAGCCGGCCATAGCAGGGCCATCCTTGGACCTCTTGTTTCTCAACTCAAAGCCCAATCTGAGCTGCCTCTCCTCGTGCAGATCTTAGACCCAGAAGAGGAAGCGAGCAAAGCTGTCCTGTTCCTCCTTTCCAGACCCAACTAACATTCCTACCAGAGGTAACTTCTGTTCTGACTCATAAAGATATTTCTGAATAATAGCACTGGTCAACTTATCTCTGGAATGCATCCGGCTTAAATACACACACACACACACACACACACACACGCACGCACGCACGCGCGCACGCGCACACATGCAACTGGGGAAGTACCTTCTTTCTGCCTGAGTCTTTCTAGGGCAGTCACTACTCAGAGTCTCCTAGGGCCATAAGTGGGGACCAGAAAGGCCTCATTTGCATATGCTTTCTGAGAAGTCTTGCACAGACTTCAATACAATGCTAAATGTGGTCTAAGGCAATCAAAAGGGCTTGTTGTTGTCTGCTTGTATTCTTTAAATTGAAGGTAACATACAGTAAAGTAAATAGATGCCCTAATCCGAGGGTAGAACTTGATGAGTTTTTCACATATGTACATATGTAACCACCACCCAGATGCAGAACATTCAGTTTTAATATTATTATTAGGTCAGCCTCTAGAGCAATAGACAATGGACTTCCTTGTTTTCACATCCCCTCCTTGGTGTGAATCCCATACATGAAATGGGAATCACGGTGGGTGAGGGCCCATGTCATGCCTCAGAACACTGAAGCCGGTGGGCCCCTCTTGGAATGTAACGGAGGTTGTGTAAGGCCACAGGGAGGAGTCAACATTGCTCACTCATCCAGCTCTTTCCTCCAGATGCTGATCTCTTCTGATCCGTGGTTCCCAGCCTTTCTTTCTGCCCCACACCTGAACGATACAACACATTCCCTCTGGATTAGTGGCTGAATGTATCAGTGACGTTTAAAGAGAGGGGAGGTGCAGCTTGAAAAGCTGTGCATGTTATCCTCATGTCCCCGACTTGGGGTAAGATGTGAGACTTACTGATTGACTGTATTTCCCCCATCCTGAAATGTCACCCATGAGAAGATACATCTGGGTTTAATAGCATCTTTGCTGGTTATTCCTCATTTGCTGAGTGTGCCTTTCCCACCCCCACCAGATCCACTGCTCACCCTTCCTTGCCCTTCGCTGTGCCTGGGAGGCTGACAGGGGATGGGAGAGATGGTCTGGGATCCTTTCCTCCATCCTCTTCAGTGTCTTTCTGGCATGGGTTGCTTCTCTTTATCCTGCTGGATGGCCTTCTTCCGTGGTCCCAGTGTGCAGTAGGTTCTAATAACACTATTTTCTTCCCTTTTGAACCCTGGGCGTGGTCACAGTTTCCAGCTGTTACTAGGCCCTGGGTGCGGCAAGACCCTCTTGTTGCTCTCTTAGCCCTGCTCACACTTCTCTTTGGAGATGCTCCTTTTTTTTTTTTTTTTTTTGCGGTACGCGGGCCTCTCACTGCTGTGGCCTCTCCCGTTGCAGAGCACAGGCTCTGGACGCGCAGGCTCAGCGGCCACGGCTCACGGGCCCAGCCGCTCCGCGGCATGTGGGATCCTCAGCGGCCACGGCTCACGGGCCCAGCCGCTCCGCGGCATGTGGGGTCCTCCCCGACCGGGGCACGAACCCGTGTTCCCTGCATCGGCAGGCGGACTCTCAACCACTGCGCCACCAGGGAAGCCCGAGATGCTCCATTTTTAAAGCCTCTTCCTTTGAACCATCCGGGTTGAGATCTGTTTCCTGATGGACTCCTGAGTGATCCAGAGATCTTGGGACAAACAGAAACGCTTCCGTATTAAATAGTCACTGATGATAACGTGTACCTGGCTTTCAGAAATGTTCAAACATCATCAGCATGTATGATTTACAACAGAGAAATGATGGCAGATTCGCTCATGCATGGTGGATAAAGGACCATTTATTGTTAAGCCATGGACTTTGCTTCTGACCTGTCAAGCCTGGGAGCATGGATAACAGGCAGAGCACTGGGTGTAAAGTCAGGTGAGATGGGTTTGAGTTCAGGCTCTGGCAACCATGGGTTAGGAAATCTTGAGCAGGCTGCCTTGCCTCTCTGCTCCCCGGCCTCCACTTTGGCAATCCAGAGTCACCCTGACCGTTGTTACATCCCTGGCGCAGATGTTAATGTGAGGAAAAACGAGGCCATGTATGTGAAAGGGCTTCATGAACTGTCCAGCACTCAGATGTGCAGGCCAGTGCAGCCCAGAGCAGGCAACCATTTCGGGGCCAAACATTGGACGGGAGGGACAGAGGAGGAAACACCTAACTTCAGTGCAGGGAGGTCCCAAGACCCAAAAAGGCAATGAGAAGGCAGCACAAGCTACCTTTTTCTCCCCACCCCAGCTTACCGCCTCCTCTTCCCTCACATGACATAACCTTTCCTTACCCTGAGTGATAGTGCTGAGCAGAGAATTAAGGAGAACCTCTAAGTGGAGGAAAAGTCATGCACCAGAGGAAGTCCACTCTTTCTGGAGACCAGTAAGAGAGAAACAAAGACATTCCAGTAGGAGGCAGGTCACACATGTCCTAGGTTAAGAGGAAGAGCCTGGAGTCATAGAGGCCCAGCTGCACCTCCAACTGGGTCACTAACCCTCTAACTAATTCTCCTGGTCAAGTTACTTAATCTCCCTTGCTTGACCTGCAACCAGGGAAGAATACCCACCTCAAACGTTTGTTCAGAGGCCTGCATGAGACAATCCCCGTAAAGTATTCAGCCTGGTGCCTGACTATTGGTAAGCGCTCAATAAAGATTGGCCCCTCTTCTTCTTAGTATCCTGTTCCTGGGAGTCAGAGGATACCTTCTAGCTGGGTGATCCTGGAATGATTCCCCCCGGAGGGGGCAATGATCTGGGCTTGGAAGCTCAATTCTCGGTTTGGCATTCACAGTTAGTCGGAGGCACCAGCTGCACCAGCCGGTCGGTGCCCATAGCACCAGGGCGCAGCTCTGTGTCTGGCGCTCCAGGACTGAGGGGCGAAGGCAGGCTGCAGAACGCAGGCCTCCCGGCGGCCAGAGGGAGCCAACACAAGTTCTGGAGCTGGGGAAGGCCGGGATCAAAGCGCTCCGAGGCAGGCCGGGGCGTACCAAAGGGAGGCTAGCGACTTGCATCAGCACAGATTCCGTGATGCTCTGCAGACGTCTCGGGGCTGCTGGGCTTTACGGGAACCCACAAGAAAGGAAAGGGCTGGGGAGCAGGCAGGGCGGGGGCGGGTGAGGGCGCGAGGGTGCGCTCGCCTGCCCGCGCGCTCCCGGCGGCGCCTGCCCGGGCCTGGACGCTCCCGGGACGGCGGAGGCCACCGAGGAAGATCCCGCTCCTTTTCCCCCTCCTTTCCCCCCGAATTACTGGAAGTACTGTGTGGGAGAGACCCAGAAGCATCCGGATTTTCAAGCGCGGTGGGGGAGGCCCGGGCAGCCGCTGCTGCTCAAAGAAAAACTAAAAGTGCGTCCGTTCGCGCCGCTTCGACACGCGGCTGCTCCCGGGAGGGCCCTGGACGCCCACACCGCGACTCCCTTTGTAGCCCCCTAAGAGCTCGCCAAGGCGGTCGGGGGCCGTGTGGCGCGGGAGGGGACGGAGAGGCGAGGAAGAAAGTGTCACGATTTCTTCTCCTGCGCTCCACCCGCCCCCCACCGTCCCCACCCCCAGTTTTCTGGGTTTTGCCGCTGCCGCTGGGGAAAGGGCTGAACGGTTTTGCGTCAAAGGACTGCATTTACACAGTCCTGCTGAGAGAGGAGCGTAAACACACCCAGGCAGGCAGGACGCAGGGTTTAAAAGTTAAAAACAAAACCGCCAAGCCCCCGCGCTGGGTGCGCGCATCCATCTGCCCGACACTTCTCTCCCTGACCGGGGGAGTTGGGGACTCTGCCAGGCAGGCGGCGGCGGAGGTGCGAGGAGCCCGGCCAGCCTCGCCTCTTCGCGCGCGTCCTTGGGGATGGAGCTCAGGACAGAATGTGTTTTATAGTTGTAAACAATGACCCCGAGTATTGTTTGGGATTACCGTATCTTGGGGCCACTGGGGCTGCCAGATGCCGCCAGCCGTCCCGGAAACGCCAGCGCTTTATATAGAGCCCCGGGAAAGCTTTGAGTTCCCGGCTCTATTTTTCTTTCCTAGCAACACCCCCACTTTACAGATAAGGAAACTGAGGACCGAAACCGTGATGTGTTACAATGCATAACGCTTCACACATCTTCCCGTTGGGTCCTCACAAGGACCCTGTGGGGGTACAGATGGTACACGTAAGAGTTGGGTAAACCGAGACTAAGGCAGAGCCTGGACCAGAACCCAATTTCCTTGACTCCTAGTACAGTGCTCCTCCGGATCATCTCTGCAGAAGGATTGAAGTTCCAGAGCTGACAAGGGCCTTAGAAGGTCATGTCTCAACCCCTTCGTTTGATAGGAAGAAACTGAAGCCCAGAGAGGTTAAGGGAGTCGCCCAAAGTCTCACAGCTCGTAAACAGCACAGCCTGGCGTTCATACTCCAGGGCCTGTGCTAGGAATCCGCACTACCTACTGCCTGAACTTCTCTCCAAAACAGCTGAAGACAACGTTGGGGCACACCCTCTCCCGGGCCTCCCTCTTCCCTATTTTTTTATTTTCTTCCAAATTCGTAACAGTCAAGGTTGCTTACAATGCCCGATTACTCCTATTAGATGCGTCCTAATTGCCCAGCGTAGAGGGCGGCCGGAATGTCTTGACTGTTTAATTTCGTCTTCAAGGCTACTCCTAACAAATTAATTTCAGGGCCGAAGAAACGGGGCGGGAAGCAGTGGGCAGCCAGCCACGGAGGGGAAAATAGGCAGGCCGGCCCCGCCCGGCGGCGCCTCGCCCCGCCAAGCCCCGGCCTCAGGGAGGTGCGGATATCCAGCGCGCCCAAGGCGCCCGCTGCTTCAGGCGGCGCCGCGGAGGACGCCGACGACCATGCGCGGCCGCGCCCTCCCTGCGAGCGGCTCTGCGCGCCCGGCTCCCAGCCTCGCGGTGGCGCCGCACTGAACCGCCCGTCTCGCTCTTCGGGACTGTGATTATTTTCTAAAACCCGGCGCCGAGGCCCCTGCGGCCGCTCTCGGGGGCCCCGCCCCGCGCCCCTTCCCAGGGTGGTGGAAGTGGGGGAGGCCGTGGCGCGCTGGGGAGCCGGCGAGGGAATCCCTCTCCCTCCACGTCACCCGAAAGCGAGGGAACCCGCACTCGCGTCCTCTAACGCAAATGACCATCTTTGGCAACATGCGCCAGTGGAGCAGACCAAGGGCGCGGGGCCGGGGGTGGGTGGGTGGGGGAAGGGCCAGGAGCCTCAGCTCCCCCAAACCGCGCCGGCGGTCCGCTCCCACACCCGCCACCCCCTTCCTTCCTCGCGCTGGGTGTGCGGCTGGCGTCAGCGGGGCCGGGAGCCGGGGCAGGGAGGGTGGCGCTGCGCCCGCCTCCTCCCGCGCCTCTTCCTCCTCCTCCTCCTCCTCCTCCTCCTCCTCGGCCTTCTCCCTCCGCCTCCCCGCGCGCTCCTCCCTGCAAGGTGGAGTCTGGGGTTGACGTGAGGTACAGGGGCTGGAGAATAAAGAGTGTGGAGTTGAACTCGTGCCATTGTAGTGACTCATCTCGGGCAGAGCGCTGGGGCTCCAAGCAAACCAGCGAGCAAGCGAACGGCGTTCGGCGGGGACAGAGAGAGGGAGTGAGAGAGGCGCGGACGGGCGACGCGGGCCCGTCCGGGAGCGGGCGCCGGGGAAGGGGTGCAGGTCCGGGCGCCACAGCTGTGGCACGGGGAGCGGGGCCGCATCCCTCTCCGCGTCGGCTCAACAGGAACCCCACCGGCCGCGGGCCGGGCGCAGGCTGCCTTCTTCTAGTCGTGTCCGAACCGCTCTAAACTCCGGCGGCGAGTCGGCCACAGGAAGTTTATTCTCAGCTCCTTTTCTAAAAGGAGGAAATAGAAGTTTCTCCAAGCGGGCAGCCTTTCTTTTCGCCTTTTTTTGCCCTGTCTGAAATCGGGGGTCCCCAGACCTGGCAGGCTTGACTCGCCGGGCTCCTATTCTTTTTTACTTTCCAATTTTTGATTGAGCCGGCGGTCCGGGCTAAGCTCCGGTTGCGCGCGGGGGCGGGAGGGCGCGCGCAGGGGAGGGAACGAGGGACGCGCGGACTTTTTAGTGGGAGGGACCGGGTGGACAGCCGGACCCGCAGCGCTCGTAGAGCAGAAAAGAAGTGCAGCGCTCGGCGCTCGGGGGGCACTGTTCCCGGGGTGTCGCCGCCGAGGGGGAGAAGCCCGGGAGCGAAGACTAGAGCCCGAGGCGCGGCCCGCAGGGAGCCAGCGCTCAGCAGCCGGTGCGCGGCCTCGGCGAGGGCGGGGGAAGAAAAACACCCTGTTTCCTCTCGGGCCCCCACCGCGGATCATGTACCAAGATTATCCCGGGAACTTTGATACCTCATCCCGGGGCAGCAGCGGCTCTCCTGCGCACGCCGAGTCCTACTCCAGTGGCGGCGGCGGCCAGCAGGTAGGTGCGGGGCCCGGGTGCACCTGGCGGCGCGGGCGGATCCCCGCCTTCCTCTCGCCGCCGCTGCCTCTCTTGCTTTCTTTTCCATTTCTTGGTTTGGCGAGAAAATTCCTACGGGCCACCATCGTAAGTTCTGGATTTTCGTCTTGTCCTGCCCACACCTCCTTTCATCCCCTCTACCCGCCGCCAACACTTTTTTTTTTTTTTTTTTTAAACTGGAGCGGCGAGCGGGCTGGAACAGCCAGCAAACCCTATCCTTCACACTACATCTTATCCAGACCAGCTCCTGGAATAGCAGGTCCCCTTCCCAGGAGCCTGTACCTCCTCTCCCAGGAATCCACCTCCATTCTCCTCTCTTTCCGTGGTGGACCAAAAAAAAAAAAAAAAAAAAAAAAAAAAAAATCTTTGCACCCACGGGCCCCTCCCTACATCTCGGGACCTTATTCTTGCGAAAAACCCTCTCCTTCTCTCCCCTGGCCCCCATCGGTCTTAATTTCTGAAAAATGTTGGGGACTCGGGAACATGGTTGGGCTCCTTCAAGTAATCCGGAGTGGGCGCGGGTTGGCGCTCTGGGAATCAGGTGCGAAGGTCAGGAAGGAGGAGGTCAGCCTTGATTGGCTCGGCTGCGCCTAGGTGCCCGGCGCCCATCCATCTCCTGTTAGGGTCGGAGAAGGAGTCTGCACTGCCACCAGAAGGGGCGCCTGGTGGATCTGGGAGTACCTTGGGGCAAGGACGCCTGCAGAGAGAAGGGGGGGAGGGGGGAGAGACCTCGCTTGGGCTCCTGAGTGGCTCTGGAAGCCGAAAAACAACTTGTTTCTAAAGCAGGCGGACTGGTTTGCACTGGAGGGATTGTGCGTGCGATCTGTCTATAAATACCAGAATAAATAAATACCAGACCGGTGCTGCTGGGTTGGTGGTGCTGGTGGGGTGCCTGTCCTCGGCAGCAGCCACCCCCCACCCCGAGGCTTGTGAGGGAGCTGGCTTAACAAACAAGGCCGCTAGAACCTGAAACCCGCCTCAGTCAGGATCTGCAGAGTCTGTAGCCAAATTGGCTGCAGCAAGAGTTGCTCCGGTAAGGCGGTGGCCTTGGCCTCTATACGCCAGCCAACCAGAAGGGGTTGGGGTGGGCTTCCAGGGAGGAGGGACCCTGATGGAGAATAAAATGGAAACACGGTTCTCTTTGGTAACTGAAGAGAGGTATCTTATTCCAGAGTGGCTCCCCGTACCTGGTGAGTCCTCAAAACGGCTTTTCTGTGTCTTCCCGCTACCTGCCCTGGTGTCCCCATAAGCACCACTCTAGAGAGCCTAGTCTGTGCACCCCTAATGACGAATACCAAGGTGATGAGTTTCAAATCTTGTTCCAAAGTGTTTGATTTTGTTTGCTTTCCAGCCCCATTGGTGGTTTGTATTGAATCCAGCTATCGTTAGGCAATGGGTTAGAGTCATTTATAACCCGTTTGCTCATTCTCCAATTCAACAGTCCCCCAAAAGTCCCTCTCTGCCTCTCCGAACCAGGAAGGGATCTTTTGATTTCTCATCTGCTCCTTTGGCTGCCGTTTCTGTGGCACTCATCATTGAAATGTTACAACCTCGCCGCCTGGCTTTTCTCAGACCCTGGGGCCTAGATGGGAAGTCAGACCGGACATCAGTGCCCCAACTGAATAATCTGTGTCACTAGGGCTTTGAGCCCAGGATGTGAGTGGAGGCAATTCCCTGTTTTGGAAGAAAATCAGACAGGAAACCAGTGCTAGGAAGAAGGAAGAGAACCCAGTCCAGCAGAGTGTAATGGGGCCTCATTACCGAAGCAAAAAGCAGCTGTTGGCTAATTCCTAGCATGCTGTAACACATGAGGATTTTGCAATTAGTAATAACTGGTGCACAGGGTTCTTGCATATACGCCTGCCCATTCGGCCCAGCAGCTTGAGTGAGGCGCCTTTCAAACCAGAGGGATTGGCAAGGTAACATAGCTTTGGACAAGTTTCTCAGCCTCTCCACTCCTGAGGGAGGGGGTGGGGGAGGGGTGGGGGGAGGGAGGCAGGGTTTTCTTCTATCATCTCTGTGACTTTGAGCAGAGCTGTTCTGTGGTCCTAAGGACTGACGCGAGAAGCTTTTGTTACTTCACAAGTCTGTGACCCCACTCTGGCTCAAGGTAACTTTATTGCATACCAGATAAAACTGTAATCACTTTATTTCTCTTAGCTTCCTTTACGGGGAGACTTTCCTGGCCGTTAGTGATGGGCCTTCTTCCTTTTGTGGCATCTCAGTGGACCAATCAGTGTAAGAGCATTCTCTGGTTTCACCCTGGGCAAGTGAATATTATTTTTTTCTGCTCTCTTTGTTTGTGGGGTCTGATATTCCTGAGAAGTTTGTTATTGTTTACTCAACCTAGAACTTTTCTCTCCTCTCTCGCTTCATAAAGCTTGATCTTAACACATGGCCATGAGTTTCAGTGACTTGGGGAAGGTGGCGGGGGGCAGATAACTCTGTTGAAACCTCTGTTCTTGTATATGGCAGGAACTTGAAGCATGAAAAATATTTCCTGTTCCAGTTATAGTTTTAATCTCACAGGTTGGTCTTTGGTGGTTTGATTTGTCACTAATTGTTGCACACACCTCCCCCTCCTGGCTTTTTCTTTTTGTTGTTGTTGTTGTTGTTTTCTCTCTCTCTCCTAACTTTCCTAGGAAAACACCTCCCAGATATATGCGCTGCCTGGCTGCGGGACTCTTAAACGGTTTCAGGCCCTGAGCATTACGCAATTCAGCCAGTTACACAAACATGGGTCATTTCATAACTTGTTTTCATCAGCTGGGCCCCCTTTTAATGAAAAACAAAACAAAAACAAGACCCAGAACTTTTCCAAGGCTGCCATTTGTCTGTTCCTCAGATAACTTGTGAAAATAAATCAAGGGGGACAGTTCAAGGAATACCAGACTAGCTCTCTTCTTTGGCAACCATCCTTTTCCAAGACACACACATACACACACACACACACACACACACACACACATACACATACAAAATTCCCCAGAGTGAACTTTTGCCAACTGTACCCAGGCTGGGACATTCCTCACATCAAAGAACTTTTACCAGAAATGACTGTGATTCCCAAGTCAGCCCCAATCATACCTCTCTAGTGCCCCCTAGGGGACATTCTTAGAAGAACTATCTGGGGAATGTATTTTTCCAGCCCCAGAGAGTGTTAACTTGGCGAGTTTTTGGAATTCTTAGGATTTTTTTCTTTTTAATCCAGGACAAATAAATGCCATATATTTAACAGTGGTTAACTAGGAGCTGCTTGACTTCGAAATGCAGTTTCTTTTCTGATTTTGTTTTGTTCTGAATAAAACGTAGTTGAAAAAGGAGTGCTTTTTTTCTTTCCCTATTTTGATATCTGTCAGCACAATGTCTTCAAATTCCCAAGACTTGTTTTCTTGATATTGTTTGTATTAGGACATTGGGAATTTTATTTGGGGAGGTGGTCTTCAGAATTGGTGGGAAGGTGGGAGGTGTATATTAAGGGTCTGGTGCCTTTTTTTTTTTTTTTTTTTTTTTTGCCTTGATCTCACAGATGTTGTAGATTAGGATCAAACGAAATGTTATCCCAGGAATTTGTCTGTTCCGCTGATTCTTGATGGTGGAAGTCAGTGTCACTGTTTCATCAAAGTGAATGGGGTGAAACAGCAGTCATGTATTGTCTGAGTGGCAGTTGAATTTTCCTATCCAAACTCCTGAGTGCATTACCATTACTTTATTTCTGCCTGCCTCATTATGCAAGGTGAGTGCAAAGTTAGGAGCCTCTGTTTTTTTCTTTTCTGTCTTGTTACAAACACACCCGAACGTATGCGTCCAAATCCAAACTCTTGTCCCCTTCGTTACTGTTCCTTGAGAAGACTAAGTACTTATTTGAATGCTGTGGCTATTAGTCAGATTCAGAAAGGTTTTACAACATCCCTCTCTGGGATTGCCTTCAGCAAATTCTTTTGAAAACCCTCCCTGCTAACATATCTTTGTCTTTTGAGGGTGAATTTGATATTTGGAAGTTATCAAAAGATCTGACATATAAAGAACCAAGTGTGATGTATGAGTTCTGGGTGATCTGTCTGGGTCCAAAGCAGGGTGTGACCCCGAATCCTGTTGGTCTCCGTCTCAGGAGTCTTCCTGGGACAGCAGTCACCAAGACAAAGCACACCAAAAGCAGGCACCTTTGCCACCTCTACCTTACATTTCCCCACTCTGTTATACAGGAATAAAGGTACTGATTTTGAGAATTCGGGAGGCTAACTTTCTGGTCTATTTGTTGAAAGAAAGAAAAAGAATTAGTGTTTTATGGATATGTCTCATCTGTGTTGTATGTGGTATCTTTTGATGGCCACAGCATTTCAAAATGACGGCAGCTGCCCTGATTGAGGCAAATATATCTGTTCCAAACCCCATTCGGTAACTCTGTCCCTCTTGGACTCACTGGGCTGGACAGGGAAGGTGTAAGACTCCTCTTGCCCACTGCTGTCTCGCACCCTGTCACGTGGCAGTGACTTGGCCGTGCTCACCTGCTGTGGTTGTAGAGAAGATGAGATGGCATCCCCTTCCTGTGGAGTGCAGAGCTGTCCCAGGATGGGTGGAGGTACAAAAGGGATCCACAGAATGCTGGAGAGAATCCTCTTATGCTTTGGGGTGGAATTTCTGTCCAGACCTGGGAAGAAAGACACTGGGGAACCTGGTGGAAACGCTGTGTTGGTCACCTTATTTTCCTTGCTTTTTTCTTTTCTTCTTTGCTGTTCTTCACCCTGGCAGTTAGGTGAAGAAAGATAGCATGATTCTTTCAAGTGAACCTGACAGGAGGCAGATCACCTGAGATAGTGTTTGTATACTGTAAAATTTGGGGAAATCACGAGTTATTAGGACCATTTCCATGGTGAGCTAAGTGGCTTTCCTCAGAGAGGAACGAAAGGTCAAAGGTCAAAGTCATGTCCACTGCAGAATCTGTGAAAATTGGTTGAATTCCATATAGAAGGCTTTGGAGAACACCCCACGTTTGGTAAAAAGACAGAGCATTTGAGTCAAACTGGACCTCAACAGGGTTATTCTGGGGCATTTGAGGCAGCATTTACCCTGCGCTCTCCTCTTCCCCAAGCCAGTCTCCTGGGATGTTGGAATTTTCCTTTTCCTGTGCTGGGAAACTAAAAAAAGGGGTTCTTAAGAGAAAGAACCCAGTCTCTTCCCAGATATGCATAATCATTTCTGCCTGCCGAGGCAGGTCACAGGTATTCATGGGGTTCGTGGCTCGAGTGCTTTGTGGCCCAGTCAAGAATCAATCTGATGGAGAAATGCCTGGCTGAGGGGATGGACCCAAAACACCAACTCTGACTTCCATCTCAAATGCCATTTCTGCCCAGCCCAGGAGTTTCTGGGATAAGCCCTGCCCCATCCATGTCTGCAGGAAGTAGGAACCCAAACCCTACTTCCTAGACCTTTCTGCAAAAGGCCGGGGTTGTGACCCTTATTTCTGAATCCAAGGCCCTGCAGAGTTCAGAAAGGTCATTTTCCCAAATTAGCAACTGCTGGGCTACAGGGACCTCTCTGACCTGATGAAGTTGGGTGGCCCTAGGGGCCCTGTGTTCTGAGCTGTCTTTCTCATAGGCAGTGGGAGGACACACGTACTTACTGAGCGGCCCCACAGCTCCCTTAAATTCAGGATGCTTCAGGATAAGGAGGTTCTGCTGCCCAAAGACCTGCAGCAAAGCTTGTAAGGGCTCGAACTTTGGCTTCAGGTTCTGGAGATTCAAGCTGTCTAGTGAGAGTCCATCCCTTGACTCCCTGGGTTAGAAGAATAGTTGTGATTTTTTGCTTTCTCACTTCCTCTCTTTATTCTTTTTCCACCAACCTGAGCATGAGAGATGAGAATGATCCTCTAGGACAGGGCTTGCCAAACTATGGCCCAAGTATTTTTGTAAATAGGGCTTAAGAGAGCACAGGCACGCCTATTTGTTTACATCTTGTCTGTGGCTGCCCTCACGCTACTATGGCCGAGTTGAGTAGTTGCAACAGAGACCTTATGGCCCTCAGAGTCTAAAATATTTACTATCTGGCCTTTTACAGCGAAAGTTTGCCAAACTGCTCTAGGAGGTCGGTCGGGGTGGGGGGCAGTTTGTCCTTTTATAGGCATTCTTGCCCACCCAGAAGTCGACAGGATGACACAGTGAAAGAAAGCATTTGGAGGCTCTGCCAGGCTGGAATACCACACAGTCATCCAGCATCTTCGATTCTGTCCCTGTAGGAGGAGCTTCCAGGGGGGCTGGAGAGCCCCAGGGGAGTCAAGTGAGGGTCCTGGGTTACCTCCTGTAGCCCCCCCCACTCCCAGCACACACCTGGTGCTGCATCAGGGATCAAACCACCCTAATGCCCGCAGCTGGGAAACCCCATCTTGGTATCTGTTCAGTGTTAACCCGTTCGTAGAGAACCATGATTTCTCCGCAGCATGACATTTGACTGATTCTTGGGTCTGTTGTCAGAGAAGAATGCCAGGCTAACTTCTGGGATCACAGACTCCTAGGCCCACCTCTTCTCTCCGACCCCAGTGTCGCTTTCTGAAAAATACCTTTGGAGTTGAGACAAGACACATCTGCCAGATCTCACTTAAACTTTTGTGTGTGTCTCAGAGAGCCTCCACCTGCAGACAAAAGCCTTCTTTATCGGAGCCCCAGTCCCCTCAGGGGCTAGGACGTGTTTTCCTTGCAGTTTAGAGCCAGTGTGTTATCCAGATGGCTTTACCTCCCTCTGAAACAAGTTGTACATGCATTTAGAGGCAGTCATTACCTACTGCCTTGTTTTTATTGCTGTCTTGTTTTGTCTAGACCAAGCCATTGCTGCAAGGAATCTGGCTGATGGCTGGGCACGGCCTTCTGTAGACCTGCCATCAAAGTGAGTGGACTGGAGGGCCCCGAGACGGGCTGAGAGTCAGCCACTTAGTCCTAAGGGATCTTAGTCTCTCAGCTTTGCTTCAGGTTTTTGGCTTCCCTCTCCCAGCCTGAAATGGGAGCTCTTTTGTTTGTTTTTTTTGAATGAGGAATGAATTTCTTGGGTGCTTTCCTGAAAGGAGAGCTGACAGTTCCCCCACAGAAGTGGAACGTCACATTAAACCATCCTGCTGGATGCCTCGGGTGTCTTTCAAACCCAGAACCGGACTTGGGGAGAGAAACAATAAAAATGTTGGGTGCTTCCCAGGAATGAGAAGCTGGCAATTCTCCCTGGAGCCACCCCTTTTGCACTGTAAGTGCACAGACACTTTCAGTGATGATGCACGATGATGATGGTGATGGTGGTGATGGTGGTCGTGATGATGACGATGCCACCTTCCACTTACTTGGAGCAGCATTTCTCAACCCTGGCTGCACACTAGAACCTCCTCAGGCATTTTTTTAAAAACACCTTATCGGAACCCCACCCCAAAGCAATGATTTTAGAACTGTAATGGTGAGGCTGGCTCCGGCATTGGTGTTTTCAAAAAGCTCCTCAGAATATTCTAATGTGCAGCCAGGGTTGAGAGCCGCTGGTGTGCTTTTATAGCCTGTGACTACAAGTAGCTACTTACTTAATCCTCATGATAGTGCAGTGAGTTTGGTGTTACTACTCCCCTTTCCAGATGGGGAAACTGGGTCCTCAGTGATTCACCAAGGCCTCAAATCCAGGCCTCCTGACTCAGACTACTCCCCATTCTCCCTCCCAATCCAGCAGCCCAAGAGAAACACAGCTGCCTGGGCTTTAGTGCTTCTGCACACACTCAGCCGCTCACGTGTTCTCACTGCCCTGCCTCCTCACAGCCAGCCCTGGTTGTCTGTTTTTCCTCCTTGAAGATCATTTCCCACTTGTATCCTTCCATGTTCACTGCACCCTGCCCTCCTTCACACACACACATACCCAGATACACCTGTTACTTTTCAGTGAGCTCCGGATAAAAAGTCCAGTTGTCTTTGCCTTGGGAGGTGACTCAGAATCCATTCATTGCACTGGGCAGCTCTCCTCACGGACTCCCAGAATCCATTGTGCTGGTAACTTCACAGAATCCCAGAATCCACTGCACTGGGCAGCTCTCCTCACGGACTCCCAGAATCCATTGCGCTGGTAACTTCACGGAATCCCAGAATCCACTGCGCTGGGCAGCTCTCCCTACGGACTCCCAGAATCCATTGCGCTGGTAACTTCACAGAATCCCAGAATTCATTGCACTGGGTCACTCTCTTCACTGAATGCCCCTGACCTGGGGCCCCAGGGCAGTCTGGGAGGTGAGACAGCCACATTCCACCACCCACACTGGGGTCAGGCAGCTGGCAGGGGAGTGAGCAAGGAAGGGTCCACAGCTCCCTCAGCTGCAGTGAAGTACTCTAAGCTTCACTTTATTTACACAAAGGAACCCGGCTGTCGTCACCAGGGGCAAAGACCATGGTGGTGGCAGCTGCCGTTGCTGCTGACACTTCTAATCCTGGTTGGTATGATTGGGCCAATATAGGGGAGATGCTATAGCATCCATGCTAATGGCAGTGGGATTTCATCTGGGGTCAGCCAGACCTGTGGGGAGTCCTGGGTGAGGGAAGGTCTGTAGGGACCCTAGGTGGGGATGACCCTGATGCTCTGTCCGAGGGCAGTGGGGATGGACACCGGCACTTGGGGCTGGATTTTGAGGCAGGAATAAAACAATGCTACAGAAGCTTGTGTTGCACTGTATTTGAGAGACCTAGCCTCTTTGTCAGGCTGAACTGGGTTTGAATCCTGACCCCACTGCTTATTAGAACGTGGCCTTGGATAAGTTACTTAAGCTCTCTAAGCCTGAATTTCTGCCTCTGAAATGGAGATAATGGTAGTTCTTAGCTCAGAGGGAAAATTAATGGGATAATCTAAGTTAAACACTACCATGGTGCCTGTCATTTAATAAGTGCTCAGTAAGTGTTAGTTGTTATTGTTGTCATTATTTCATCCACCAAGTTAGGGAAGAAAGGATGTGCAGAACCTTTTTGTGGAAACAGGAATCATCCGAGGCTGAGGGTTTCAGGAGGGGAGCTTTCTCCCGAAAATCTGGAAGTAGGGGATCTTTCCCTTTTCCCTCCTTCTCGCTTTCTAGTAGCGGCCCTGAAGGAAGGTCAAGCCCAGCTGCTGAGGAGCATGGCCCATTTTAGCTTTTGTACTCTGTCATCATCTTATATTTTAAATAGAATGCTTCCTGCAGCATGTTCCACAGAGCTCTGCAACGTGGTCTGGGCATAAATTAAGTGACAGAGAGAAAACTCAGAGCTAGCAGCAATGTTTCGCACAGACACGCCTGTGAGCACAGATAGATAGATATGTAGATAGATAAAGAGAGACAGTGTGTCTGCCCCAAGCAAGATGGGGGTGAAGGTCAAGGAGGACAAGGACAGCCAGGGGAAGTCTGGCAGCAGACGCTACCACTTTCAGTCTCTTGGGTCAGAGGACATCTTTTCATGGACCTGGTCTCACCCTGATGGGGTCACGACCCCATCATGAACCTGTTTGGAAAGTAACAAAAGCAGACATAATAACCTTCCTGGTGATCTTCGTTGCTGCAAAGCAGTTGGTCGGCAAATCTCCTCAAGGGATCCTAAGCTGGTATCCTGGGGAATAATGGCAAGTGACCCAGAAGCTCAGGAGGCCCGGATGGAAGGCCTGCTCTCCTGCAGATGGGGGCCTTGCTGGCCTGGAGGGCTTCAGAGAGGGCCCGCTGAGTGTGAGCTGCTAGGGACCACATCTGTCCTAGAAGCCATTGGGGATATGACCACATCCTTGCTGAGCCAGTTGGGGATGGAGTTTCCAGGACCTCAGTCAGGGAGCAGATCTGACATGAGGGTCCCAGGAATAGTTAAGATCGCCTTGATTCTTGGATGTGCAGGAAGTCCAGCCAGTGTCTTGACCTTGGCTTCCCAGGTTCTGACTCTACTTTCTGCCAGTTTTGGCCTACTGGCTCTGCTTGTCCTGTTCTGCAGAATTTATTGGCTCAATCCTACTTTTCTCCTCATTTCAGAAATTCCGGGTAGATATGCCTGGCTCAGGCAGCGCCTTCATTCCCACCATCAACGCCATCACGACCAGCCAGGACCTGCAGTGGATGGTGCAGCCCACGGTGATCACCTCCATGTCCAACCCGTACCCCCGTTCGCACCCCTATAGCCCGCTGCCGGGCCTGGCCTCTGTCCCCGGGCACATGGCCCTCCCAAGACCCGGCGTGATCAAGACCATTGGCACCACTGTGGGCCGCAGGAGGAGAGATGAGCAGGTACAGTTGCGATCAGGAGCCACGTCGGTGGCTTTCCTTTTAACACAGTGTTTTTCTGAAGGCTGGAAGGGAGCAGGGTCGATGTTCTAGGAGCACTGGGGAGATGAAGGAGCTCAGGACCAGTGGAGGCAGAGCTAGAGACCTGAGAGTCAGGCATTTCACCTGTGTCCCTTAGAATCTCTGAGTCTTGGTTTCCTCAGCTGCAAAATGGAGATAGGGTCTTGCTGGCCAGCGCTTGCTGCCACCCGAATGAGATCGTGGTGGGAAAGCCCACAGTGAGTGGTGAGGCGTCAGCATGTGGTCAGGACTTAGGCCCTGCCTACAGCTGTATCATTCTCTGATCCTTGGTACAGGGGCCACAGGACAAGCAGCCAGTGAACCCTGGCTGGGAGCTTTCTGGGGAGTCCTTAAATGTCCCCCAGTATCTGGTAGATACCCAGCAGTCCTAAAGGCCCCCCCTTCTAGACCAGTACTGCCCACACTACTTCCATTCTCCCTCCATGTTTCAGGCCTCCAGCTCAAGGCAGGAGCCCGTTTCAAGTGCCTGGGATGCGCATTCCGGAAGTGGAGGGACTCGGGGGTCTTTGGAGTCTGCTCAGCTGCTTGAGCTCCCAGGGCTGGGGGTGGAGGTGGTCAGATATCATTGGCCTTTTTTTTTTCCCTCAAGGGGCTCAGCTTTGAGCAGGAGTCACCCTGGCTGAGAGAGACACCAGAAAAGGGTGGGGGCCTCTGCTCTCTAGGTAGCATCTACCCAACACTCAAAAGGCCCATTGTCTGTATTAACAGATTACCAGGGCAGCGGTGGCCCCCTGCTTCCCAAAAGAGAAATCAAGAGTCATGCATAATTCCAGAAAGGAGGGAATGAGCCTTCCAAGAGCCCCATCTGTCCCCCTTCACAGATGACACAGCCAAGGCCTGGACACAGCTACCTGGGGCTACTTGGCAAGTGAGTGGGGCAGCGTGGGCTAGAACCAGGCCCCTGGACCCCTGTGCGGTGCTCTTTCTACAACACCATGCCACCACAAGTCCAGGGAAGGGAGATACTTTGGCAGTAGAATCCCTTTTTCAAGTGAAATGTTAGCTTGAAGAATTACTTCAGTTACAGCTTTGGAACCCCTCCGCATTTCAACCACTGTCCGCCTCCACTCCTTGTTCCAATACAAGGACCTTTCAAACGTGGCGCCCAGTGGATAATTGCAGATCCAGTGCCACTAGTCCCCAGGACACTTAGAAACACAAGGGTCACTGCTCTGAGGAACCGGAAGCTTTCACAGGAGCCCCGTTCCTCTGAGGACAAAGCTGGGCCTTGTATCCATGACATGTTGGTTTGTTCTGTTAGTGGCAGGGCCCTGTGCAGGGGCAACGTGGAGGGGTGTGTGTAATAGACAGTAACAGACACAGCTCCCGGGTGCTGTCGGGCTTCTGCTGCTGGGGCAAGTGGCCAATATCCCCCCTCACTACTGCTTTCCATAGCTGTAGTTATAAATATTGCAGTAGCAGTGATCCTAAGGTCCTCTATAAATGTGCTTCCTTCAGGGAGCCCAGGGTGCTGAGCTTTATAGTCACTGGTGATTTGGATTCTCTCTGTACGTAAGGGACCCCTGAGTGAGAGCCAGGCTTGTGAGGGACTCTTGGGTTAGCAGGACAACGAAGCAAGATGTGCTGAATACTCTTCATCCTTTTCTGGACCTAGCTCACACCAAATTTAGAAGTTTATATCTGGAAGAGACTTTGGAGACCAGCTCTTCTATAGTTTTCAGTAATTATAGAAAATTCAGTAATTTCCCCTCTGCACCTATTTTACAGATGAGGAAACCGAGGCCCAGAAAGAAGGGCCTTGTCCAGGCTCACACAGTGAGTTAGTAGCCAGGACTGGAATCCAGCTCTTTAGACCTTCAGCCCTGTGGTCTTCCCACCACACCACCTAGGCGTGCCCTAAGACAACTTGGAGAATTTCCTTCCTTTTTTGAGAAGGAAGGAGAGAGCCAGAAGTGTTTTATCCCATGTCGATTAGGAGTTCAGATAATCATCTGGCAGCTTGGAGGAAGCCTAGGTGGTGGCATCCTAGAACCTTGGCTCTTTGGGTTCCTAGCCCTAGGGTCTTTTCTCAGAGGCTCACTTCCGCCTTCCCAGCCTCCCCCAGGGGGAGGAACCTGTTACCAGGGGCTGGCCTGGTGCCTCACTGCCCTCTTCCGTAACCTGCCCCAGAGGCTCCCTCTGAGGCCAGCAGTGGCGGGGAGGGGCGGGTGTGTGTGGCTTGTGGATGGGTACGTGGTGGTGCCGACACACTCAAGTTGTAACCGTGTTGTCACCACCCCTGAACACTTCCTAAGCCAAGAGCTCCCACAAGTTGCCCCACACCTCACCAGATAGGGGCGAGACTTCTAGGGCAATTGGGAGGCCAAAATTTGTCCAGAAGCAGCCAAGGGGGAACAGAGGCCAAAGTGGACCAGGACCAGCTCTCTTATCTTTTCTGCCTCTCATCAGTGAAGGAGGAGGGGGGCTAGCTGGGCCTCAAGGGGAACCCTGGTAGCCTTTCAGTGCTGAGCCCTGAACCCACGAGTGCAGCAGGGTTACCCTCTTGGACTCAGGTTGAGACAGGGTTAGGAGTAGCAAGTATTCAGGGCCTTGGCCAAGTGGCCTTGTGACCTCAGCCAATCCCCACAGAGAACAGGGTGCCTGAATCTGTGGACTCTGGGTCTCCAGTTGATTTGCTGCTCGGTGAGTGCAGAAAAGGCATCAGAGAGGAGACCTCTGAATTGCATCTTCTTCTTTCTAGCACTTTCTAGTTTAGAGAGGACTCTCACACTGCATCTCATCTGATCATTGCAGAAGCTTTGTGGAAGGCAGGGCAGATCCTATTAACCCCATTTTACAAATGGGGCTCTGAGGCTCAGAAGGGTCAGTAATCTGTCCAAGTCCACCCAGAAGTGCCACATCTGTGTTTGGCTCCCAGCTGCCTGACGCCTCTCAGAAGAGAGACCGTGGAGCCGTTGGCTTTCCTGGGGAGGCGGAGGAGGGGGCTTAAGGAGGGAAGTGGAGCCAGGACTCCAGTGTGGACTCCAAGACCGGGTCTCTGGAAGGGGCCTGAAGACTAAAAGAGATGCTACCGGCTGGATGGGCTCAGGTCAGTGCGCACCACCTGGAGGCTGCCGCAGGGGGTGAGGGACACAGTGCTGCTGTGCCCTGTTCAGGACATCACAGCCACACACCTTCAAGGCTGCAGGGAGCGTCCTGGGGACTGTGGCCTGGGCGCAGCCCGGGCAGTGGCTCCCCCCTCACAGGATGGCTGGCGGTCCAGGCAGCATCCGTCAGAGGGGCGGCTTCTCTCTTAGCCCCTCCCAAAGTGGCTTTGGCCCTTTCCCCATGTGTCCCTTGAGGGTAGGACCCAGGTCTTACTCCCCCAGAATCTTCTAAGCCCCAAGTACTGTACTTGGCATCTTGTAGGTGTGCCGTCAGTCTGATGACTGAAGGGGTGGTCCGTCCTTTTGAACTGCTTTCTGCCTTGGCCCCCAGCCATCTCCTCACATCACCTCTGCGAGGGGCTGGTGGCCCTTCTCTGGAAAGGGGGCTCTATGTAAACAGCGTGTCAGCCCTGATGGGGGAGCAGGGTTCTTGCCCTCTGGCCTGAGCCACGGGCCCCTAGCCAACCTCACTGTGAGGAACTGCCGGGGGATTTGTGTTCATTTGGTTTGTTGGCCAATCTCGAACCCCTCGAGCTGTGCCTGGCATGCAGAAGGGCTCGTTGGTTGAATGGGTGGATGTGGTGGGCAGCAGGGTTTAACCTGCCTAAGGGCCCCGCCTCCTTTTGCTGGTCCTGTCCAGCCCGGCACTGTGCCAGACACACTGGTGAGTCCTCGGGGCTGAAGTGTGAGCAGCCAGCACTCGAGGGCTGACAGAGGGACTTGGGAGGGGGGCCCCCCCTCCGGCAACAGAACATGCCCCCCCCCCGGGTGGTTCTTACTCTGGGCCGGCTACTTAATCGAATGGGGATGATGAGGCTTGCAGAGCAGGCAGAGCGATGGGGAGGAGTAATTAGGCAGAGTGGAGGAAGCTGCTTAAGTGGGTGGGGCAGGCCTGGCACCAGGAGACTCTGGGGGAAGCAGTCCCAGCTCATTCTCTCCGGCCCTGGCACTGAATCGGGGCTGACCTGACACGTGCTGCCATCACGCTTGGGCTGGTGAGTCCCTGACCCATGGCTACCCTGTTCTCCCTTCAAACACGTGACATCCCCTTCCGGGGGGGTTCAGCTCTAAGTGCCCTCCCAGGCGTCCAAACAGCAGTGAGCCGCATGTTCTGGGCCTCTGAGCCGTGCTCCTCTTGCCTTCGGCCCTCCCCTCCCCAGTTCCAGAAGGGCTTCTTCCCCTACTTAAAATGCAGTTAAAAGCCAAAAAGATGGTGAGCCAGTTATCCGAGCCTAACCATCCTTGACCTTGGCGTCTAGCTGTCCCCTGAAGAGGAGGAGAAGCGTCGAATCCGGAGGGAGAGGAACAAGCTGGCCGCGGCCAAGTGCCGGAACCGCCGCCGGGAGCTGACGGAGAAGCTGCAGGCGGTGAGGAGCTCTGCGTGGGATGGGCGCACTTCTGGGTGGGCCCAGCAGGGACCCCAGGGCTCCCGGCCCTCCCCCCTCCTCCTTGCCCCTAGTGGCTGACATGTGAGTCAGTGCAGACAGAAACATTCCTTCCTTTGAGCACATGGGTCAGCACTGCCCTGATTAAAGGAGAGGGCTGGGGAGAGGCAGCTGGCCTTTAGCACCAGCCTGGGCCCAGAGAGAACTGGACAGGCTTCTTGGGCCTGGAACCCTTTCTCATTCAGCACCTGAGCGATCCCCGCACGGAGACCTGCTGGGGCTCCTGGGTGAGGGATGGCAGAGGGTGTTGGCATTGCCGGGCCCGGGAGCCAAGGCAAGCCCAGACCTGCCTCCTCTGGGGCTCCTCTTCCCAGGGTGCCTGCCACCGGCAGGAGTGGCCCGGCCTAGTTTCAGCCATCTAGTTTGGGCGGGCGGGCGAGCATTGCGGGGAACTGCTCTCTGGGCTCCTTAACCTCTGCAGGGGTCGTGACGCTCTCTAGGTCTCGTGGAGATGGGTCACGTGCAGCTGAGTTGTACTGTCTTGGGGTTTTCTCATATCCTTCGTGACTGGAAGGGTTCCCGGCCTCTGCCCTGAGCCTGAAGCTGTCACCTTGGTACCTCATTCTGCCCTTGTGAGTCATTCTCCCCTGCTGCCTAATTGCCCACACTTGGGGGCCCATGGCCCTACCCCTCCCTCTCGAAAGCTTGACCTGACCAACGTCACATAACTCCCTCCAGAGCCCCGCCCTCCAGGACGGGCCGTATGCCATGTGGAGGAAACCCAAAGCCAGGACTAACTCTCCTGGGTGGAATGTGTTCCGAGTGAGGAGATGAGGGAGACTCTGTTGGCAGTCCTTGCAATGACCAGCCAGGATGGTGCTTTGGAAATCATTGCCTCGCACATCCTATTAACTTTATTTAATCCTCCCAGTTACCATTCACCTGCTTCTGCCTCCCTTTGTCCATCCTGGAGCTCTCGCTCGTGGGTCTTGAGTGTGCACTGTGTGAATTCCGTGGTGCCTGTAGTAGTGCCCCGTGGAGGCGTTAGAGTCGGGGGGGGAGGAGTGGGAGTGCTCCCATGTCACGTGAGGCGGATCCATTAGTGATCAGCACTCCCCGGGGAGACTCCCCCAGCAGAGCCCTCCCTACCACTAACCTTTCAAGGAGCCATGCCCCCTGGGTCCACCCCAGGTGCTTCTGCCACCAGCCCCAGAAGAGCCTGCCCCCTGAGGCCCCTCAGCTTCCCCCCCCACCTCCCTAGAAGCCTCACACCCTACTCCCCCGCGCCTCCCCACCTACGACCCAGCCGCCCAGGCCCTGAGCCACATCCTCCACAGGAAGCCTCTCATAAGCTCATGACGTTCATAGACCCTTGAGACACAGATGGAAACTTTTTTTCACTTCGGAATGTGCTGTACTCTGCTTAGCGAAACTCTGGCCCGTGTCATCTCGTTCTCAAACAGGACTCTGTGTTCAGGAAAAGTGGGGAAGAGGCTGGTGACACATGCCTTTCCGTATTCCATAACGACCCCCTGCATGTGCATCTGTTGCTTCTCTGGCTTTGTGTGAAAGGAAGGGCTGAGGGCCATGCCAGCCTCACTTGCCCGCTCAGGCTGGCAGGGGTCTCATCTGTTAAAGCACGGGGGCTGAACTGAATGTTCTCCCGTGGCTCTGTGAGTCCTGAAACATATGCTTTCTACTTAGAGCAGAAAGGGGAAGAGGGACGGTGAAGATCCAGACGGGATGGAGCACTTCCTATAAGCCAGGCACCGTCCCAGGCTTGTGTGTGCAGGCAGAAATCTCCGCTGTCACACAGCTTAGAATTTAGTGTCGACGTGTCCACGGCGGGCTGGATGGGGTTGAGGAGGCACGAGGAGAGAGGGGTGGGGCTGCATGCTGTGCTCCCTTCCCCCACCGGATCTCACTATTACTCACCCCTTAGGGGTACCGGGGGCCGGTCCTGGCACCAAGGCAGAAGAGCGTAGTAACATATGGACTCTGGAGTCAGCTACATTGGGGTCAAATCTGGGCTACCCTACCTGCTTGCTCTGTGGCACTGGGCAAATGATTAAACCTCTTGGAAACTCAGTTTCATCTGCAAAATGGGTTTGCTGATACCTGCTTCAAAAAACTGCTAGGTTGATTGAGATAATGCCTGTGAAATGCTTAACACAGTGCCTGGCACAGAGTAAGTGCGCGATCATGACAGCTACAATTGTTAATTCACCCTTCCTCCAAGCTGACTTTCCTCTTCTCTCAGTCTGGAGCTTTGGATACAAAAGGAAATCTTAAATGTGCAGGTGGCTCAGAAGCAGTGGGGTGTGAGCTTGCTGCCTTCATGGTCTGTCCTCTGAGCACATGGCTGGTTTTCCCTTTCTCACCCAGATTTGACAACCCCCCAGCGCACGCCCTGCTGTCCCTCACATACCCCTCTTCCCCTGCAGGAGACGGAGGAGCTGGAGGAGGAGAAGTCGGGCCTGCAGAAGGAGATCGCCGAGCTGCAGAAGGAGAAGGAGAAGCTGGAGTTCATGCTGGTGGCCCACGGGCCTGTATGCAAGATCAGCCCCGAGGAGCGCCGGTCACCCCCGGCCTCCGGGCTGCAGGCCCTGCGCAGTGGGGGCAGTGGAGGGGTAGGCGCCGTGGTGGTGAAGCAGGAGCCCCTGGAAGAGGACAGCCCCTCGTCCTCGTCGGCGGGGCTGGACAAGGCCCAGCGCTCCGTGATCAAGCCCATCAGCATCGCTGGGGGCTTCTATGGGGAGGAGCCCCTGCACACCCCCATAGTGGTGACCTCCACTCCTGCCATCACTCCAGGCACCTCGAACCTCGTCTTCACCTACCCCAGCGTCCTGGAGCAGGAGTCACCTGCGTCGCCCTCTGAGTCCTGCTCCAAGGCTCACCGCAGAAGCAGTAGCAGTGGGGACCAGTCATCAGACTCCTTGAACTCCCCGACTCTGCTGGCTCTGTAACCCAGCTCCCAGGGGGGTCCTCGTCACTGCCTCCTTCCCAGGGACCAGCACCTTTCAGCACTCCAGGGCCATGAGGGTAAGAAGGGGACCCTGCCAGAGAGCTTCCTGGTTCTGGGGAGACCCAGGTGAGATTTGGCAGTGAGGCGTTGGAGGACTTGGATGATCTCTTGGAAGTCACGGGACCTCCTCCCTCGTTCATCTTGCAAAGCAAATCCTGTTTCTTGAAAAACGTTGGAGAACCTGGTTTGGTGGACCCGGGCAT
>NW_021145589.1:0-34433 GCF_002837175.3 Physeter macrocephalus
CTGGAAACCCCTGTGTTGGGGGAGGGGACCCCTTCTGCCCTTCCCGCTGCCTGCCCCGCCCCCCACCCCGCCTCCATCTGCTGGGAGCTCTGGAAGTAGCATGCCTCTCGGCGTCATTATCTGTAAGGGTGTTTAGGGTTACAGGGGAGTGTCCTTTAGGGAACCATGAGGGGGCCCTGCAGGTATAGGCGGCTGCCTTCCAGACCGCCATTGGCAGGACCCTTAGGCAGCCACTGACGGTGGGGTCTGCCCTCCTGCCAGGCTCTCCTGGCGTGGGGCCTGCACACGTGTCCTGAGGTGTTCTCCGCACAGGGTGGCAGGTGCCCCGATGTCTGGCCAGGGTGGGGGTAGCAGCCAAGGGTGCCTGGCTTGTGTACCCCACCCCCCAATTTAGGCTGATTGTGTATGTGTCCTCCAAGGAGGCGCTGAAGGGCCCATGAGAGTGGGCTCAGCACGGGCATCTGGGTCTTCACAGGATGCTGGGTGTGAGTCTCCTTTAGTGGGACGTCTAGAGGGTTAGGGGCAGCCCCGTCCACGCCAGAGCACTGATGACAACTGTCGTTAACTGCTCTTAGGGCTCTTGGCAGCCACAACTTTGAGGACAGGAAGTTTTTTTTCTCTGTGTCTTGGGCACAGTTGGAAACGTCTGGAACCAGAAAACTAGACAGTCAAGATGGTCTGGTCACCTTCTCCCCCAGGGCCCCTGCGGATCAGTCTCCAATCTTGGCAGAGCCCCTGGATGCTTTAACCAGCTGGCGTCGCTGCCGTGCGGGCAGGGGGCCTCGGGTCCACCCTGGGGGGCATGGGTCCAGCCCCAGACCATCTGTGGGTCCCACCCCCAGTGGAGCAACTCCCACACGTTGACCATCTCAGAGTCAGTGAACAGTGTCCCCAGAGCATGCCTGTAGAGAGTCGCCAGTCCTCGAGTAGGGAGGGGGGACGCATGAGGCAGCTTCGGGTGAGAGTGAGGGGGTACTAGCATGGGATACTGGGGCCCTGGTCACCACCACAGCTGGTTCCAGGAGACCCAGGATAACTGAATGACTGGCGACAGCCAGGCCAAGCTCATATCAGGAGAGAAGGGGGCGGTGTGATGAGGGCTGGGAGGTGGCTGGGGGAGGGGCACAAGCAGGCCGCCCACTTGCATCCTTTTTCCTGCCTCCCTCCGGCTCAGGTAGGTGGTTGCAGAGACCACAGGTGGGGCTCGCCCTTTAAGACGTGACAAGTGGGGCACTTATGGCTCAGCTTTGCCCAGGGGCTGGCCCGGGGGCCCTGCCTGGCCCACCTTATTACGGGGTGAGGTCAGCGGATGCAGGGCTACCACTTGACCCCTGTGACTGCTAGCACCGCCCACAGCCCAAGCCCCTGGCAGAGGGGAAGGAAGGACAGAAAGGATGACAGGGCAGGGGGCTGCGGGCAGGTGCCTGGCTCCCTCATAGAGCTCAAGGGGCAGATGGAGGAGGGAGACAGCAGCCCCTTTGGGGCGACATCTCTGGGGTGGACCCAAGATGTGAGCTCTCACTTGCTTTTCGTTGCAGAGGAGCAGGGACGTGGCATCTCTACGGCTGCACGCGGCCCGCCAGGGTGCCTGCTGCCGTCCCCAGCGCCCTCGACGCACCACCTACTGAGGCGGCCCCAGCGGCCTCTGACCGGGCTCCCAGCCACACAGGCCGCCGCTGGCCACAAGGGCAGGTGGGTGTGAAGTACCTGGGGTGAGGCTGAGTGGGGCTGTTCGAGGAGGATGGGGAGCAGATACCAGCCCAGGGTGCTGACCACACGTGGTGACGGTCAGCTAACTGAGGGGCGAATAAACAAAAAGCAGGCAGATCATTTTCTTTAAACACACACCAGTGAACAGAAACCACACGTATATCTCAGCTTCAGTGGACACACCCCTGCAGCGTGGCCCCTTCCCTGCCAGCCACCAGGGTGCTGTGTGAACACTCCGAGCCGTTTGGGGTCCATCAGGGCAGGGTCCAGAACCAGCAGTGCTTAGAAGGCCGACATGGCTGACAAGGACCAGAACCACTTTGTAAAAATAACCAGGCTCTTTGTTGAGAAAGTGAGATTTGGGGTGAACAGTTAGACTACTGCCCCTACGTAGAGCAAAACTCCTGCAGCTCCTGGAAGATATTCCTTCTGAGAAGGCACCTCTCACATGCAGGTTTATCTCAAACGTTCAGAGGTGAAGGAGGGAGCTTTGTCCACTGGATGCTCAAAGACGGGTGGGCTGGGGCGCATGGGGAGACCCAGCAGGATGGGGCGCTCACGGGCAGGCAGGGAGGCCTGTCGTGGCAGTGCCCGCTCCGCAGCTGTCCCCGGCCCCACCCCCTGATTAAAATCGTGTTGTCTCCAAAGCTTGGGTCTCTGGGTCCTTGAGCCCAGCGGTGGGCACCGGGCTCCCTGGGGTCAGCACGTGGGGTCCCTGGTGCAGACGGCTCATAACCTCACGGCTTGGCTTCACCACAGATCCACCTTGGAATGACACGTTCCCACCCTGCCACCCCCCCTGAAAAACACTGATCGGGTGATGATCCGCTGCCCGGGCGGCCGGCGTGGAGCCAACGGCCCCGCCCAAGCTAGTCCTGTTTGTGAAATAAATACGAGCGTTGATGGTTTCTGTCCAGTTCCCTGCCACCCCTGCTGGCCTCCCCTGGCTCAGACGCTCGTTTCTGGGGTGTGAACGAGCTCCCCGTTCTTCTCAGGCTCTGTCTTCAGGAAGTGCTCCACCTCCCGGGAGTCCACCCTCACGTCCTCGGGGGGCTTGTGATGCTCCTCCTCCGTGGCCGCCTCGGGCCTCTTCCCAATGCAGAAGAAGTTGCCCAGCACCAGCACGAGGGAGGAGGCCAGCACCTCAGCCCCCGCCAGGACAAACACATACTGGTACACGTGCGTCGCATCCAGCAGCTTGCCTGCAGTGCAGGGGGACAGGGTCAGCCCAGGGCTGAAGCTTCCACTGTATCCCCCCAGTCACCAGTGCCCTGCCGGGGACAGCTCAGGGCCCCTGAGGCAGCCACCCTCACCCCCACCACCTTCCCCCGGGCAGCGCAGACCCAGAGGCTACAGCAGACTGGCTTTGACGAGGGTTTGGAGCAGAGCCTCCGGTGGGGCCTCATCCCCCGCCAGGTGGAGGCACCTGGAGGGATCTGGCCCCGCTGCCTGTCACTGTGGTGGCCCTCACAGGAACCACCTGGGCCCCAGAAGGACCCTGGGACCCCGAGACAGTGACGATTCAGGTACCTCCTCACCCTCGCCCCAGACCTCTCCAGGCAGGAAGAGCCAGAGGCCCAAGGCCAAGTGGGAGGTAGGGGGACTACAGGGTTGGCTGGAGAGACCCAAACCCAGGTGCAGAGGCTTGGTGGGGCCTTGGCCACACTGCTCCCACCGTCCACACCATTTTAATCGCACACCATTATTTTCTCAGTTATCAAAAACTAAAGCAAAAGCCCAACGTAAGAGAAGCCGGCCTGACCTTCAGCTCTGAGCCTCCCCGGCGTGTGGGGACAGCCAGAAAGGAGGACCAGCACTCCACCCTGGAGCCATCACCTGTCCCCACGACTCAAGCCCACAGCCTCCTCCCACAATGAACCAAGGGGGACCCAGGGTGTGTGAGAGGCCATGTTCTCTCCTGACACCGGCTGGCCATGTGCTGAGGTACACGGTGGCCTGGCTAGAAAAGGCTGGGAGCAGTGGGGGAGAGGGGTCCCTCCAGCTAAGAGCCCCCCATGGTGAGTACCCTCCCCAGGAAGAGCAGGTGTGGGAACTGCCCGGAGGCCTGGCCAGGCCTCAGGGAGGGGAGGCACTTCGCTCCCCACCCTACCCCAGCACTCACCTCCCGACGGGGGCCCAATGAGCACAGCTATGGCCTCCAGCAGCAGCACGAGGCCAATGGCACTGGAGAACTTCTGGGTGCCCACGATGGCCATGAGTACCTCGAACTGCAGGGCCCCCACCATGCCGTAGGAGATGCCGAAGAAGATGCAGAAGACCACCAGGCCACCATAGTCGCTGGCTGTGGATCCCGTGAGGTCGGTGAAGCCGTTGAAGAACATGGCGAAGCTGAAGAGGTAGACAGAGTAGGGCCGCACCTTCTTGAGCCCTGTGATGAAGCCGGCGGTGGGCCTTGCGAAGATGTCGATGAAGCCCAGGATGGTGAGCAGGAAGGCCGCCTGGGTGTCGGGCACACCCAGGTCCTTGGCGTAGCTCACCACGAACACGGGCGGCACGAAGAGCCCCAGCACCATGATGGAGGCGGCCAGGGCATAGATGACAAAGCCGCGGTCCCTGAAGACGCTCAGGTCCAGCAGCCGCCGGGACGGCCGCTGGGGCCCAGGCCCCGAACCTGAACCCAGCCGGGGCGCCTCCAGGGGCCGCATGAGTGCAGCACAGACGCAGCAGTTGAGCAGCAGGCCACCCAGGATGAGGAAGCCGCCCCGCCAGCCATAGTGGTCCTGCAGCACCTGCCCCAGCGGGGACAGGGCGCACAGGAACACCGGGCTGCCCGCTGCCGCCAACCCGTTGGCCATGGGGCGCCGCTTGTTGAAGTAGCGGTTGAGCATGATGAGTGAGGGCTGGAAGTTGAGCGCCAAACCCAAGCCTGGAGGGGAGTGGGCGGGTGAGCGTGGGTGGCGGCCCCAGTTCTCCCCAGCACGCGCTCCCACCTGAATTATTCTACGTGTGGGTCTGACAGGCGTCGCCGTGAGGAGACTCGGCGTGTGTTCAGAGCCCCTGTTGCCAACCCACGTGCCCGGGAGAGACAGACGGGGAACGAGGGACAGGATGGCGCCCGGTGGGTACACCCCACAGCGGCCCACCCCTGGGAGGTCCTTTCTCTTCCGTCAGCATGAGCCATCGCCACCCGGCCGCCCCACTTCTGGCGGGGCCTCACTCACCGGTAATGACCCCAGTGGTGAGGTAGAGCTGGATGATGCTTCCACAGAAGGATGCAGACACCATGCCCAGGGACGCCAAGAGGCCACCTGTGAACATGACGGGCCGGCAGCCAAAGCGATTCACACACACACTGCAGAGCGGGCCTGGTGGGTGGGGGACAGCAGCTGAGGGGTGGGACCGAGGCTCTCCATGCCCAGAGAGACCTGCCCTTCCCTGATGCCCCCTTGCCCCTGGCTCAGGATACACAGGGGCACCAGGTGCCCAGCATGCAGGTCACGCTCGCCCATCTTTTAAGCAAAGCATGGCTCACAAGGAACGGTCCCCGTTGGAGGGGTCTTCTCTGGTTGGTCTGTGCAGGCAGCAAGAACGGCTCCGGGATCCAGCACAGCTGTGCAGACACAGCCCTTTGGACAGGGTCCCAGACAGCCTTGGCCTGTGCCCGTCTGCACTCTAGACCACAGCATCCTCCAGGGCTTCCCACCAGGTGGCCCTGGGGACCGGGGCTGAAGACGCTGGGCGCGCTACCCAACCCCCGACCCCCAGGCCTTTTTGTCCAGAACTGAACTTGCCGAACTCCCAGAGGCAGTTACCTGGCATGACGGCCCCTCACCTGTCCCGTACAGCATGGCCAACAGGATGGAGGAGATCCAGGCTGTGTCACTGTAGCCTATCCCAAACTCTCGTATGAGCTCTTTGAAGAAGACGCTGACCGCCTTGGGGAAGGCGTAGGAGAAGCCTGTGATGACAAAACAGCCCCAAAGGATGGCCCAGCCCCAGCCCCCGTCTGGGGCCTTGACACCCGTCGGGCCCTCGTCGACCACTGCCCCTCCCATGGTCAGGAGGGCTGGTTCCGTGTCCCTGAGAAAGAGGAAGCCAGGCTGACTCGGTTGTCAGGCAGTCACCCAGCTGCAGCCCTGCAGTGTGGGGACAGAGACGCTGGCACCCGGGCCGGCCACCCCTCCCTTCAGGCCTCAGCCCCCAGCAGGAGCTCAGCTCTGGGCCAGGCCACCTGCCCGATGTTACCTGAGAGCCCTGCCTCTGACCCTCACCTGTGCCGGGTGCAGGGCAGGAAGGTCTGGGGTGACCAGCAGCTGCAGCTCCTCCTCTCTCCCCCGCTCAGGCCTGGCCTGCTCCCATACAGCTGGCTCTAAAGGGCAGTGGCTTTTTTGGGCTCAGCCAGGTCTCAAGTTACCTCCTGAGGAGGGCAGACCCCAGTGGGGAAGTCAGCCGTGCTCTGGCCCCCCGCCTGACCCTGTGTTGGGAAGCAGTGTGGTTTTTAGCAGCCAGCACCTCGGGCAGTGAAGCCAGCCCTGGTGAGGACCTGGGGCCCGATCTAGGCTGCAGTCCCTTGAGACCCCAATCTAGATGTGGCCGGCCTTGCTCCCCCACCCCCAGGGGGACAGGGCTCCCCGATCCTTTCCACTCTGATCACACTGCATGAGAAGTGAGAGTCTGAAGAAGAGACTCCCACAGGCTGTGCTGTGCGGGGAAGAGCAGGCGGGGAGGGCGGGGGTCACTGTGCTGGCCCAGACGAGTCCCATCTCGTTATCATCCGCCTGCCGCAGCTCTTTTGGGAGCCCGAGGGCAGCAGGGCCAGCCCAGGTGGAAGGTGCCTGTCGGCCGCTGGAGTTTAACCCTTCTGGCGAGGGAAGGGCAGGAGGGACACGCTTCCATCCAGCCTACCAGAGCAAACCATTCTAGCCCCCAGGCTGCCAAGGAGGGAGCTGGCCGTATCCACTTGCCAGCCCAAAACCCAAAGAAGCTCAGGGTCAACTTTCCTCTTTTAAACCCCAGGAACTAAGCTCGTTTGAGGCCCAGTAACTTGAAACACGGCAGCCAGATTTCCACCTGGACATCCTCCCCTCCCCTCCCATCTTTATCCCCTACCCCTCCCTGATCCTTGCTCCAGAAACCCCCTAATCCCAGAGATCAGCCTGGTGGCCTAGTCCCCCCACCTCACCTGACAGAAGCTGTTCCAAGGACAGAGTAGGCCTTGCTGCAGGCGTGGGGAAGGGAGGGCGTGTTGGATCCAGCCGCTTGCTGCCCACTGAAGCTCTGTGTCTCCCCACCAGCGGCGAGCTATAAACCAGCTCCCTGGTGGGGGAAGCACTGATGTGTAGTATCTGCCGACTTAGTGGTGTAAACACTCCACCTGCACGATGCCCGAGCACTTCCTGCACGAGCTGCACACGCAGCACCACAGCCCCCTTCCTATCAGCCCGCCTTCCTGGGTTTCATAATCTGTCCTGACTCCACCCCTTGCCCCTTTTCCATGAATCCTTCTTGACCCGGCACAGCCCTCTGGGTGGCCACTCTTTCATCTGAGGCTACACAGAACCTGGGACCGGACTCTGGAATGAGGACAAGGGCTTCTATGCCCGGACAGTCTGAGCACAGCTTCAGTGTGGCGGGAAAGGAATGTGGAAAATAAGACACACTCCCTGCTCCCCCCCCCACCCCCCGCCTGCCCCCCAGCACCCCAGCCACAGGTGCTGTGCCCTCTGGGGGCTCTGATTCAATAGTCTGGGGGGATCTGGGCTCTGATTTAGCGGTGGTGGGGCGTCTGAGATCTGATTCAGTGCGGGGGGTGGGCTCTGATTCAGTGGACGGGTGGGTATCCAGGTTCTGATTCAGCAGTGGAGGGAGGTCCGGGGCTTTGATTCAAAGGGTGTTGTGGGGGATTGTTTTTTAAGGGCATCCTAGGTGATTCTCAGAAGTAGCTGCTGTCTGTGGGCACCACCCTTTGATGACCACACCTCCAGGAGCCAGCTGGCTGTCAGGGTGATGACAAGGCAGACACAGCCCACCAGAGCAGAACAGCAGCCCTGCCCCCTACCCCAGACTGGGCCAGAGGTCCACCTTCAAAGCCTCTGCTGGTTCTCAGCTGGGCCAGGGCCACAGGCGCCACTTTTGGGAAACCTAGGAGAAGGCTTCACCTCTCCCGGCACTCAGACCCCAGTGCTCTTTCAAGCACTTTGCCCCGGTGCTTGGAAGGCTCCTGGGCTTCAGTGAGCAGGATGAAGGGTGCGTCCGAGGCCAAGGGCTGCGCAGCCGTCTGGGGACACAGCTGAAGGGTGCACGGGGGCACCCCAGCCAAGGGAGCCCCCCATCCTCCTGCAAATGTGTGCACAGACCCGTCACCTGGCATAGCCCCCTGGGTGGCCACCTCCACATCTGAGGCTACACAGAACCTGGGACGGGACAGTCTGAGCACAGCTTCGGTGTGGCCCACCCCTAGGTTCTCCTCCAGAGCCCTGCCTTTGACAACACATCCGGGTGCCTGAGCCTGGAACGGGACAAATGGACAAAGGTCATCTGCAGCCAAACCTCCCGGGTGGGGGCACCGAGCTGCTGTCCCTTCCCCTTGATAGCGTTAAGTTTAAAAGGTCTCTAAGGTACGTGCATCTGAGTGATATTAAAAAAAACAAAAAACTAATAAGTGTATCTTAGGAAGGGGAACATTCCTAAGATATACTTATCTTAAGCAATACTTATTGATGCAGTGACGCTATTTAAGGTAGAAAGCACAGGAACCCCAGACCCAGGACTCAGGACAGTGGTCATGGTCATGGGGCCACTGAGGGGCTGGTTGTCCTCAAAATCCTGGCATGTTTGGGGTTATGGGCTCTTTAAAGTAAATCAAGTGGGCCATGTAGAGGCCAAGGAGGGGAGTGTGTCTGGGCTGAGCAATTAGGAATAGCCCAACTCATAAACCCAAGGTTCCAAAACAGAACAAAGGAGGGCCTCCCTCTGAGATTTCCGTGGTTCCGCCAGCCATGCCTGGTGCACCATGGGGATCATGGGCACCCCAACCTTTGAGGCCCCATTCTCTGCCCACCAGGGCTGGGTCCTCCCTGGAGGCCCCCAGGATCCTCAGGAGAACTAGCATCTGGGAGGGTGAGGAGGCAGAGGGAAAGGTGCCAAGGCCCAGAGGCAGGAGGGTTCAGCGTGTTCTGGGACCTGCGTGGGCCAAGGGCCTGCCACGTGAAGCTCACGTGGGGAGGGGGCCATCTTTTGTGCCTGGACCAAGGCCCAGTATGGTCATCTCTCCCACCAACCCCTGAATGCCCCAGAAGCTCTTCAGACACTACTTTCTCCCAGCTAACCCCCCAGCCCAGGGTGCCAGCCACACTGAAATGACCCCCACCCCGTTCCCCACACCAGATGGTCCTCAAACTGAGGTTTCTAGTGAATTTCAGTTTGCCAACGGAGGTGGTGGTGAGCAAGCAGGGAAGATGATGGAGGGCTGGGGGGCTCTAGGTTGGGGGCAAAGGAAGATTTTGCTCAGCAGTGCTCTGTGTATTTATCGGGTGGGTGGAGAAGGGGCTGGGATTTCCAAGGGCAAAATGTCCTCATCAGCCCAGCCCATCATGTTGAAGAGGCAGGCTTGGGTGCAGGCTGGCTGGTGTTCCAAGGAAAACCCAGGGTGGGAGGAGCAGCCCCCTTGGGGGGCCGGTCGGAGACCCTCAGTGCAGCGCAGAGGGAGGTGGCACCAGCACATCTGTGAGCACATGCCGGCTGGCTGTCCTTTCAGTGACATTTAGTCTCCCAGAGAAGCATGCAAACCACGTACGCAGCCCAGAAATAACCCGCTCTCTGGGCCTCAGAAAGCTGATCTCCCAGGTGGGGTGTATGTGCCCGCTTCTGGGTCAGGTGAGGCTCCAGGGGCTGCCCCCAGGTCCCAGCCCAAAGAGGAATGTACACAGAGGTCCCTCAGAATGACCCGTCCATTGTGCCCTCCCAAATCAAGGGCTCCCACCAGCTGCTCCCTCAGGGGCCCACTGGCTATCTGGGTGACGGTCCCAGCTGGGGTCAGGCTCCAGCTTCTGCATTACCCCTCTCCCCAGTGCCCCCCTTCTCTGCCTACACTCACCGGCTTTGAATGCCATCTTGGTGGTGACAGTGCCCAGCCTCACCCCCACCCCCGCATATCCACCCGGGGAGCTAGTGCAAACCTCATACCAATGTGTTCCCAACCCGAGCCCACACGCCTACCTCAGAGCCAGCCCTGAACTCACATCCTGTTGGCCTCACCACCTCCCAGCCCGCTCTACCACTCCAGTCCAGCCACAGCTTGCCGCTGCTCCTTAGGCCTCTGTACTGGCAGTCCCCTCACCCACCTTGGGTCCTGGGTCTGTGGCCCATCAGTCCCCAGGGCTGGCCATGAACCCAGGGAGCAGGGTTCAGTGCGGGGGGCCCCCAGCCCTAGAGCCTGTGGCCTGTCCCAGGTGCTTAGTCGGTGTAGTTTCTAGGCTGGCCAGTTACCTAACTGGACTTCTAGTCCTTGGAGACTAGCCTCAGGTGGGCAGGGCAGGAAAGGGGAAATTACGTTTCTTCCTGACTCTTCCCGCACCAGGAGGCTTGGGAGACATGCCTGAGCAACAAGGAAGCGGGCCAGTGTGGCTAGCACCTGGCTCCTCGAGCCCCAAGGCCCCTGAAGCCCATGGGGGTAGCTGACAGGCAAGAGGGTGCTGCACACTCAGGAGGAGGAGGACCTCCCCTTCTTCCTTCCCCCACTGCCCCCGTCGTGCAAACAGGTTAACCAGAAGATCCAGGACACTCTCACCCATCCACCACTGGTCAGAGTGCCTGTCTCCCTCCCAAGATGGGGGAAAGGACCCCAGATGCCCACCTCAGCCCTGCCCTCACCTGTGTTTGGAGCTGTGACTGGAGGGAGGTGACTGGGGCTTTTTCTGGGGAGGTGGGAGCCGGGCAGTGGGTGAAGGTCTGATCCAGGCCTCCTCGTCTTGGCCTGGGCCCTCCACCCCACCTCCACTGACCACTCAGCTCTCCACCGCATGCCCAGTGCCCCCGCAAACTCTCAGGTGGGCTCACGTCCTCTTGCAGGGGCCGGTGGGGTGGAAACAGTGGCCTCATTCACCAGATTGGACACTGCGCCCCAGGCCGACCCCCAGCTCTGAGTCATTCTCCGCTCCACCACCATCACCCCGTTATGACAGGAGGAGGCCATTCGAGAGTGGCCCTGGGGATGTTTCTGTGCTTACCCTGTTGGAGCCCCCTCCTCTAGAGAGCTCAGTGGGCAATGAGGAGGGGCCAGGAGGTAGTTGAGCAGGCCCAAGCTGCCCCCCTCCAGGCCTGGACCCAACCCTGCCCAGCCTGGGGGTGCCTGGCCTGCCCATCCACGTGGCCGTCTTGTCCCATTCCTCAACTCCCTACAGCCCCCCAACCCGGAATCCTGTAACCTAAGGCCAAGGCCCAGAAGGTGGTCTCTGTGTCTGCAAAGCCCCACCAGCCAAGAGGGGCCGCTTCCACCAAACCTGGGTTTCCAGCTCCCCCCACCACCACCACATAGGGCCTTTGGAACAAGTAGGAGAGGGGAGGTGGCTGAGGAGGGGAGAACGGCTGGGGAGGGGGATATAGAGGGACCCTGAGCTCCACCCACACCCACCCCCACCCAACCCGAGGGAGCAGGACGGACAACGGACGCTCCTTCCCGTTCCTGCTTCTGGCTGGGCAGGTGGGGGTCAGGCCGACCTCGCCGGCAGCGGGGGGCTGGGAGGGGGAAGGAGAGAGGATGCTCCGCACGGCCCCGCCCCAGCCCCGCTGCTTGGCCGCGCGCGGGACGTGGGGGACGTGACCGCGCCAAGGGAGGAGCCGCCGCCGTATTGCCTGGAGTAGGCGCCCTCCCGCCCGCTACCGTATTGGCCAGAGCGCACAGCCAAGGCGCGGGGCTGCCCGGGTCAGCGAGCCCCGGAGCCACACTGGGCGTCCCCGAGCGCCGAAGGAGACCCCGCGGGTCCCACAGAGCGGGGCCCGCTTCACTGTCCCCTCGTTGGGGCTGGGCCAGGTGGGCGCGAGTTGGAGCTAGCAACACTGACTGAGAACTCCGGGTCTCCGGGACCCACTTCCCCCGCACAGCCCGTTTCACAGATGGAGACTGAAGCCGGGAGGTCTGCACTCGCTGAGGCGAAGCCATGAGGAGCCCCATGCCTTGTCCGCTCCCGCCCCGCCGCTGTGTCGGGGCCCAGTGCGCCCCAGGCCTGATCCTGCCTCATCCGGAGGTGTCTCCAATGGACTGATCGCTCTGCGTGGCTGTCTTCTCCACTGGTCACCTCCCAGAAGGGCCAGCCCGGGGCCCTGGGGTCGCTCTGATGGGCTCCTCACCTCAAGGGGGCTGAACTGGCCCCCTCCACACCTGCCAGGTCTCTGCGAGGACCGCCCTGGAGCAAGTCAGCCATGTCACACGGACACCACCAGCCAGAGAGTGGGACCCCACAGAGCCCGCTCCACACACTCTCCCTGGCCGGTGTCCTGAGGAGCATGAACACCTCCCGCCCCTTCTGCCCTTCAAACTGAGGTGTCCAGCTGGAGTGGGTGAGAGCTGGGTTGCCTCCTGGGTATCAGGCCCTGCCCAAGGTCACATGGGGTTGTTACAGAGCCTGTCTTGGGATCAGGCCTCCCAAAGTCCACCCCAGGCACTGTCTACACCACAGACTGCTGGGCAGGAAGGCTCCACACCTGTCTGGGCACTGCCACCCATGCCCTGAGAGCCCCTTGGGGGCAGACCTCCCACCAAGGGAGCAACTCCTTAACAGCTGAGCCCAAAGGGCCCAGTCCATCCTCCAGGACACACTCCTGCATCTGTCCCTGTCCCTCCCAGCGCCCATCTGACCCCTGAAGACTTTTGGGCCTTCAGAATGAGGCAATGGACCCCTGAACCCACTAACCCACACAGCACCCACACCCACCCTTGGCTTTGGACAAGCCCCTCTGACCTCGGCTGCATGATGGCCATTGGTCCAGCTGCCATCTCCTGTCCCTCAGATCATTCAGTCTGGCCATGGCCATCACACAGAGTGATCCTGTCAGCCCAGGCACCTCTGGGTGTGCAACTTAGTGCATCTGGGACGGAGAAGCACTCTGGGCCCTGGGCTGCCTCTTTGTCCCTCACCCAGAATCCAGGCACCCCCCCCCCCCACAGCGGCCATGACCCCAACTGCTCCCCCTTCCACTCACAGGCCTGCCAGCCACGGGCCTGGGCCAGCATCCATGTAGGTAAGTTGTCAACCCACTTTTCAGGTAAGTAAAGCAAGGCCCCTGAGGCCCCACCTGGTTTTCCCAGGGCTGGGGGCCTGGGAGGGGGATGAGGCGAGCTCAGGGACCCCAGTCTGATCCTGGAGGGGGGTCCCCGTCTCTCTGCCCAGGGTCTGGATCAGAAGCCTTTACCTGAGGGCGGGTTTGGGTTGGTGAGTGTTTAGGGCGGCGGTGAGAACAGGAAGGAGGTGAGAGAGAGGACAGGCCCTCGGGCACCACCAGCCCGGGCGCCCCGGCCTGGAGCGCACATGCTCCCCAATCCCCCCGGCAAGGGGGCACGGGCCGCGGCAAGGAGGTACGTTAGCCCCACCAAATATAGCCGGCGAGCCCCGGCTGCTCGCCGCGAACCCAGCTATTTATACCGGAACGGGAGCTGCAGCCCGAGGGTTGCCCGACGGAGGGGCGCCCAGATGAGTCGGGGAAGTCGAGGTCGCGTGACTCGGGTCCGAGGGCGCGGAGGGGTGCGGCTGGCTCCCCGGGGCTCTCAATGGGGGCCGCCCAGGGGGGTCTCGTCTGTGCCCGGGGCGCCCCCGGACCAGGAGGGCGAAAGGCAAAAGCGCGGACCCCGAGACCGCTCCCACGCCGGGTGCAGACTCAGCGCGGGGGCGACTCAGAGGGTCCCAGTCCCGGAGCCGCGGAAGCACCCAGGCTGTGCCTACCTGCTGCCGCTCGGCCGCCGCGCGCCTCTGCTCGCCTAGCTGCCGGGCGCGGTGCCGGGGGCGACTCAGTGCTCAGGCCGCTCGCGCGGCACTTCCCCAGTGTACGTCACCGCCGCCTGGCGCCGCCCTGCCTGGACCCCGCGGGAGGGGCGCCCCAGTGCTCCCCGACGGCGCGGACACCGGCGCGGGTTGTGCCTTCTCGCCCGACCAGTCCCGCTCAGACCGGCCCCCCAGCCTCGCCATCCCCTGGCGCTGGGCTATCCGGGATCCCGGGAGCGCAGCCCCCTTCCGCCCCTCCTTCTCCCACTCTGTGCGCGCTCGCTTCCCTCTGCCTGGGCTTAATGGGAGCCCGACTGGGTCCCGCAGTGACCCCCGTCGCCCCCCACGCCCCGGGCCGCGCCCTCTGAAAGGTGAGCGCGCGCATCCAGGCGCACCCCACGCCGCGAAGTGCCCGCGGACCCCGTGGGGTTCCCGCCTCTCGGCTCAGCTTTGGGGCTTTGCAGGCCTCCCTGGCCAAGCCCCCTGTGATCTGCGCCCCCATCCAAACCTCGGGACCGACACCCGACCCGGCCCCTCAGCCCCCACCCCGCGCTGCCCGGGTGATCTTGGGCAAGGCCTCCGTCCTCTCTGACTTCCGTTTCCCCCTGTGGGTTTGCGCGCTGCTGAGCCAGATAACAGCCGCTGCCCCTCCTCTTGCGCTCCCAGAACTGGGCTGTGCTGGGGCTCTGGCGGGGGCCCCAAGGCATACTCCACATCCCCACGCCCCGCAGACACTCATCTAAGGGGTGCGTTGATCCTGGCTGATCCTAGGCAAGGTGCTTCAAACCCCCGGTTTTCTCATCTGCAAGATGGAAAGAACTAAGGTTTGAGGAGGCACCAGGGAGTGTGGCCATTGGTGGCCTGGGCCCAGGACACCACTTGGTGGCTGCCCCCGAGCCACAGGACCACTTTCCATTGAACCTACTTCAAAATGACACCCGAGTCTTCTGGGACTACAGGAGGCCAGGCATTGGTGTCTCTGGGATTTATGGCAAAGATTCCAGCTCATCCTGAACAGGGTGACAGAGTGAGCATCCCTGGAGGATTACCCCCCTCCAGAGGCCTGTGGGGTGGCCCACCCCCCTTGGCACAATACAGAGGGGTGGGCAGAATGGTGGTGGTGTTGGCCTCCTGGCCCAGAGTTCACCATCCAACCACCCCTTCTGAGACACCAAGTCCACTGAGGCCTTCTGCTTTTTTTTTTTCAGATGCTGGGAGACCACCCCACCACCAGCCCCTGTCAGAAGAGCCCTAGCACTCACAGAGGCTGAGCTGGGTCTAGCTGCCAACCCGGCCCAGGACCCAACCACGCTCACCCCCAAATGCTAAAGAAGTTGCCACATAGGCATGCACACACAAGAAAGCAGGAAGCACAGCCCAAGTCTCCAGCAGCAACTTGGCCTAGGCCTCCCAGGTGAAGCCCTGCTGAGTTGGCCTGGACCCTGGGTGTCTATAGGGGCCCTTGGGAAGGAAGGGGGTCCCCACGGGGTATCAGATGGTACCCCCAACTGCCTGCACCAACAACACTCACTGGCTTCCTCACGGCTGGAGGTGGAAGGTACACCAGCATGGGAGGGCATCTGAGGGGGTGCAGGGCAGAGCTGCAGAAGGGAATCCCTCACCCGTGCTGGTAGTTCCAACCTCTGGGGTGGGGCACCTCCCTCCTCTGCCTCAGATCATTTAGACCCACACCCTGCCCTGCGTGGGCCCCTCCTGCCACCACCTGGATGCCCTACCCATCTTCATGAGGCTTGGGAGCTAGTGCCCCTCACCCCAGGGACCAAAGATTCCTGTTAGGTAGGAGCTGTGCAGCCCTTGAGCCCCGACCCCCCCGCTCCTGCCCCCACCCACCCCAAAACGGAAGAGCTCAGAGCGGCCCAAAAAGGGAGACAGATGTGGGGTGGCTGGGGTCTTCCGGCCTGCTCCCAGCCTCCCTCAGACTAGCACTGGGTCTTCTCTGAGCGCTGCAACCAGGGAGGGTCCCCACCCAGTGATCTGAGGGAGTGCCTGGGATCCACCCTTGCTCCCCAAGAAGGAAAGGGACACCAAGGCGCCATCTGGGAGGGCTGGGGGTATTTATCCAGAGATACTGTGGTCTTGCAGGAGCCCCGAGGAGGGAGAGGACAGTTCCCCAGACCCAGGGCCCCTCAGGCATGGTCTTCCATGGGTGTGGGCCCCAGGGCCAGCCTGGCTGCTCACCCAGAGCTGAAGGGTGGGCTCCCCCTCCCAGGGACACCGGGGGCAGGCTGGTCAGGCACCGGCTTGCCAGCCCCCGCCTGCACCCCAGCAGGGCTCCGGGGAGTGGGCTTTGACTGGGGAAGTGGAGGAAGACCAAAGGGGTGGCAGAGTGATGGCCTCTGTGTGTGGCCCTGCATGGGAAACACCTGCTGACAGTCCGCGGAAGGGCAGAGCAGGCTCCCCTCAGGGCCTCTCGTGGACCAGGGCCCTGCAGGGGAGGACCAGGAGCCTCCACAACCTGAGACCCTCGGCCTTCCAGACCCCAAGCTCCCCCTGGGCGCTTCAGTCCACGTTCCAGGGCCAGGAGCCCTGAGCACAGCAGGGAAGGAGTGGGTGCAATTCTGTGGTGCAGGGGAGGGGCGGAGAAGGCCAGGGACACCCACCCCAAGTCTGACTCCGATGGCTGGTCCGCCGCAGTGGCCCTGGGCTAGCCCCCCAACCCAAGCTCCCCTTTTCTGAAAGGGAGGGGGTGGGTGACCCGGGGAGGTGCAGCCACCCCTGGCGAGGTGGGGTGATGCTCTCCCTCATGACCCAACCTGCTTCTGGCCCTGCCCTTCCCCACGGTCCACCACGCCCCTGCCAGTGCCCCCACCTGCTCCATCTCCTGGATTCTCATTCTTCCAGTTGTTCCAAATCACAGCTGCAGGTCCCATCAGGCCCTAGAACGTGCTCTGAGGGGCCTCCAGGCCTGCCTGCACCCTCTCCCCAGCCGCTGCAGCTCCTGGGTGGGGACTGTGCTCCACCTTCCCAAGGAGAGAAGATGGATATGGAGCAGAGTGTCTACTGGGCCCATCACCTCCTCAGAGTCCAATCTCCATTCTCCACCCAGATGGTGGATGGGAGCCAGGCTCCGCCGTGCCACTGTCTCTGAAAATGATCTTGGAAACCTGGAGAGACTTCAGAGGGTCTCAGTGGCAGCCCCCCGGGGAGGATGGTGGGACAGGCCTCCTGCTCCTACGCAGGGCCAGATCTCGGGCATCAGGGAACCTTCCAGGGTCTGATGGGGCCATGCAGAGGCCCCCATCCTTGAGCACCGGGCACCCCCACTGGGCTCCAGGCCCCAGCCGGGCCATTCGTCCTGCCCGTGGACTGCCTGTGCCACTCAGCATCGGCTGCCAGCACCCCGTGGACGGGTTCGGGGCCAGCACAGGCTGGGCCGGTTGAAGAAAGCCGAGTCATGGGACGGACATTCTGGCTGAGCCTGGGCCCCGCTGCCCTGGGGTCCGGCTCCTGACCCCACCGTCCTTAGGGACCTGGAGGCAGGCAGGACTGTCGCAGCCGGTCCTCACTCACACCACAGCTGGGCCACACCTCCCATGATTCAGGGTAGAGAGGCCGCCTTTCCGGAAGACTGAGGCCAGCGGTACACAGGCCCCTCCCCAAGGTAGGCCACTCCCCTTCCTCCCTGCTTGCCCCTCGGCTTTTCCTCGAAGTCAGTTCAGGCGCCCTGAAAAATAAACATTGACGACTTGGCTGGCCCAGGCTGTGGGCGGAGGTAGAAACAAGCGGCAGAGGCCAGACCCCTGCCCAGCCCAGCCTGATTCACCTGCCCTCCCCACCCAAGGCTGGTGTTGGGCACGGGGGTGAGGGTATGGGTGGGGTTTGGGGGTGTCTGTGGGGGGTGGGAGTGTCTGGGGTGGGGTTCTGTGCGGATATTGGGGTGTCTGTGGCAGGCGTTTGAGGTGTGGCTGGGACTGTGGGAGGGGGGGGCTCTGGCATGGGCCCTGGTGGGTGATCCCTATGAAAGCCGTTGGCTTTCCCCTGCGGAACCCGGCTGGCTGCTGCCCCTCGGGCCAAGGTCAGTCACAAGGGTGGCCTCCCCAGCTGCCCACTCCTCCTGACCCTGCAGCAGTCCTGAAGGGAGGGTCTCACCTGGGAGGTGAGGAACAGCAACCCAGCATGGGAGGCTGGGTCCAGGTGGGGGCAGCAGACTTGGGCCAATGGCCCCTCTCCTCGGTGGCCGCAGTGACCTCACCCATGCCACAAAGAGACAGGACTGAGACAGGGTCGGTGCTGCTGCCGAAACATTCAGCACGCAAGGTCAGTGGGGCTGCTGGGCAGGCGTGCCCAAGACTCTTGTCGAGGTGGGGTGAAGGGGCCCAGCAGAGAGGAAGTCGTGCCGGCAGCCCGAGTCAGCCCTGACGCGCTCTGGCCTCAGTGTCCTATCCGTGAAGTGGCAGTGAAGCCCTCCTGACCACTCTTGGGAGGGTTTGAAAGCTCACCCAGCTCACCTATTAGGGGTGTCGCCCCTGCCCCATCATCCAGCCAGACTGGTCGGGGGGCCTCCCATATGGATAAGCCCCCCCGCCCCGCCCACGCCAACATCCATCCGCCGGGCTTCAGATTGAGGCCTGCCCCAGCTCGGCATCGCCCTCCACCTTCCCAAAGTCACCCATCACCCTGCACACCTCACGCCCACCCCCGTCCTCAACTGAGCTCTGCTTGGACAGCCATTGAGGCCATCGAGGGTGGGGCACCTGCAAGGGGCGAAAGGGGGAACTTCTTAGGGCCACAGGCTCTGAGGACAGGTAGCCTCCGTCCTGAGGCTGCTGCCACACCCTCTGGCACCCTGTGACGCCCTCTGGAGCTCTCCTCTCCCCCCCCCACCCCCATAGATGAAATGGGCCTGGCCTGGAGGAGGCGGGACTCAAGTGCAGACCTGAGCTTAGATGTGGGAGGGCACAGGCAGAGGCAGGGCATGGGGAGAGGGCAGGAGGCCGCTGGCCTGGCCAGGTGTGGATGACACGGCTGTGGAGGCTGGAGACTGGGGGTGCAGCGGAGCAGCGCCCGCCCCGACCCCACCAGGCTGAGAGGCTCCTGGGACTCCCGTCGGCTCTCCTCCAGGCCTCTGTGCCTTTGCACGTGCTATGCCCTCTTCCCGGGGGAAGCCAGTGAGCCTGTGCTGTGGCTTTGTTACCTGGATCGTGGCTCCTCCCCAGGTGAGACTGGGGGCCAGAGCTCAGGGGCCAGGTGAGTGCAGGAGGATCCCAGGCAGGTGGAGGCAGGCCTGGGCTGTCCAAAAGTGCCCGGTGCTCAGCCACGATGGCCCTTCTGCAGGATCCTGTCAAAACACTGGTGTCCAAATGTCCTGCCTCCCCCTGCCCACATCTATAGACGTGGGGCCTCGGCTCCAGGGGAGGCCCCACCAGGAGAAGACAAGGTGCCTGGTGTCGGGGCCCCCTCTCACCCCCCACAGGCGAGAGAGGTATTCGTTCTCTATTGCTACACAAGAAATCACCCCCCCAAACTTAGCCACTTAAAACAGTAAGCATTTATTACTCGCCCTGTGTCTGAGGGTCAGGAATCTGGGGGCGCCTGAGCTGGGTGGTCAAGGTTTCGGGAGGACCCTCTTCCAGGATGCGTCTGTTGGCAGGGGATCTCAGGTCCTCTGCAGATAGGCCTCTTGGGAGGGCTGCTGAGTGTCTCACACCATGGCAGCTGGCCTCCCCTGAGTGAGTGGTCCAAGACAGCCAGGGGGCTTTGCGGACCCAGTCCTGGAAATCCAGCATCATCCCTCCTGCAGCTTCCACTGTCAAAGTCACTCTGTCCAGCCCACACTCAAACGGTGGGGAATTTGGCTCCACTTTTTGAAGGAAGATTAAAGAATTTAGAGGCCCCGCAGAGGACACCAACCCTTGACCCTGGAAGGAAGGGGTGGGGGGCAGGTGTGGAGCCAGACCAGAATTGCTGTCAGGGCTACGACCACTGATCCCCTGGGGAGGGGGCTGCTACTCCTCCCTCCCCACTCCTAGCCCAGAAGTCTCCAGGCAGGGCCCTTTCCAGGTAGGTCTCAGCAGGGTGAGTGGACTTGATACTTGGACCTGAGGGCTATGCAGACTGCCCCCACCCCGCCACGCACCCCTCCAGCTGCTCAGCCCTGATGTTGGGGTACAGGACGCAGCTACAGGTCTGCCCCTTCACCTCTTCTCCTGGGCCCTGGGGGTTCAGGTGTGACGGTTCTCCTACCCTCGGCCACTGAGAACAGCCTGAAGAAGGATGAAGGACGCCGCAGTCATCCTCATTTTACCTAGCCAGTCATGTTTCTGAAGGCGATGACTGCAGGTAAGGTTTCCGACAGACTCTGAGATGGAAAGCAGTGTGCAAAGTCGAATCAAAGTAGGTCACGTGTTTGCTCTTAGAAATACACACATGCCTCAGGAGAGGTACACGCCCCAAGCGGGATCAGGTAAGGCTACATTCGATTTCTCCTTTATACTTTTCCAGAATTTCCCAGTTTTCCTGCAGGGACTATCTATTAGTTGACTTTTTTTTTTTTCAATTGAGGTGATATTCACATAACATGCAACGGATATGTAAAGTGTACAACTCAGTGGCATTTAGTTTATTCATAATATTGTGCAAATACCAGCTCTCTCTAGTTTCAAAACTTTTTCATCACCCCATAAAACCCCATAAAAATACCACCCTGTACTCATTAAGTCATCATTCGCCATTTCTTCCTCCCCCATCCTCTGGGAGCTGCTAACCTGCATTGTGTCTCTGTGAATTTGCCTGTTCCGGGTGTAGCACATAAAAAGCATCACATGGTATGTGGCCTTTGCGTCCGGCTGCTTTCACACAGCACAATGTTTTCAAGGTCCATCCATGTTGTTGTCTTTATAACTTCATTCCCTTTTATGACTGAATAATATCCCACATTTGGTTGTCCATTGATCTGTCAATGGACATTTGGGTCATTTTTACCTCTTAGAGATGGTGAGGAATGCCACTATGAACATTCCTATAAGGTCTCTCTGTGGACATAGTTTTCATTTCTCTAGGTCATATGCCAAGGAGTGGAATTGCTGGATCATGATAATTCTATGTTTACCTATTTAAGGAACTGCCAAACTGTTTTCTGTTTTCCACCTGCACCATTTTACATTCCCACCAGCAATGTATAAGAGTTCCTGTTTATCCACATCCTTGCCAACACTTGTTAGTTTCTGTTTTTTAAAAATCAAAGTCATCCTCATAGGTGTGAAGTGATATCTTATAGAAGTGGTATCATACTGTCATTTTGATTTGTATTTCCCTTATGACTAATGATAATGAGCACCTTTTCATGAGTTTATTAGCCATTTGTATATCTTCTTTAGAGAAATATCTGTTCAAGCCCTGTACCATTTTTTAAAGTGGATTCTCTTTGTTTTGGTTGAGTCTTTTTGTTTGTTTGTTTTTAGCTGTGCGGGGTCTTAGCTGCAGCATACGGGCTCTTAGTTGTGGCATGTGGGATCTAGTTCCCTGACCAGGGATCGAACCCTGGCCCCCTGCATTGGGAGCTTGGAGTCTTAGCCACTGGACCACCAGGAAAGTCCCTTGGTTGAGTTTTAAGAGTGCTTTATGTGTTCTGGAGCCTAATCAGATATATGCTTCTCCTGTTTCCCAGGTTGTCTTTTCACTCTCTTACATTGTCCTTTGATACAGAAAAGTTTTATATTTGTTTCTTTGGTTGCTGTGTTTTTGGTGTCATATCTAATAATCCATTGCCATGAAGATGTACCCCTATGTTTTCTTCCAAGAATTTTATGGTTTTAGCTCTTACGTGTAGGCTGTTGAGTTTTGAGCGGATTTTTGTGTATGGTGTGAGGCGGGGATCAGACTTCATTCTTTTGCACATGAAGATCCAGTTGTCCCAGCACCACTTGTTGATCTATTACTTTCATAATTACAAAAATAGGTAAAATATAAGCCTGCTCCTGTGTTTAAATTGAAGTAGGAATTGCTCAGCATGGGCCACCTTTTGGGTCTAGAGGCTGCCCTGGTCTCTCCTTCCTACTCCTGGGGCAGCAAAGCCCTGCCCTAGACCCTTGTCCCCTCCAGCACGCGCACGTCAGTGGGCAGATCACCAGCCTCAAGCCAGAGGCCTTAGTGATGGGCATGGAGTAGGAGGCAGGCTCACCTGGGTGCTGGGGGAGGAGCAGCCCACCCTGACATAAAGGGCATGAGGTGTCTGGAGCCTTGGCTGCAGCAAAGGCCACTGGCTCTGCGGGGCTGACCTGGCCTAGGGAAGCCAGGCCAGGTCGGGTCAGGCCTTCAGAGAGACCCATCTCTCCCTGGGATCAGGCTAGGCAGGTGGGGACACAGCCCTCCCCTCTCAGCTCAACCTTTCAGCCTGGAGGCTGGATAGGGCATGGCCCCTAGGGTTTGGACTTTCCCTGCCCCCACCTGCTGCCCCAGGCCCTTTGGATCCAGTCCCCCCAACTTTTCCTCCCATTTGCTTCATTCCACCTGCCCTTGGTCCCACAGGTGGCCACTTGGGGATCTGCCATCTCTGCCCCACCCTGAGCTGTGGGCTGGGGGCAGGAGGAGGGTCAGGTCTCTCTCTGCCCCTCCTCAGAGCCAATCTAGGTCCTGGGGGTGGGATTGGGTCAGGGTTGGAATTGTCACTTCGCGCTTTCCGCTGGCTAGAGCCCCCCAACGCCCTCTTTGCTCCTTGTGTCCACACCCCCTCCTCTCCCTGGGTCCTCCCACACCTGTGCCCTCCAGGCCCCACAGGCAGCCCTTCCAGCCTTGCTCCCTGTGGTCCCTACTACCCATTCCTCCCTCCCCTCCTCCTGGAGGCCACACAGTCAAGGCACCCAACATACGTCTCCTCTGTCTGCTGCCCGCAGCCCTGTTCTCCCTCTGGGTCCCGCAGGCTTGGGGGCTGCTGCTGTGGGGCGCTACCTCCCTGTGCCCCGCTCTGCCTTGCCTGTCGCTGTTTGCCCCCAGCCGTGGCCTGAGTGAGGTGTCGCTGAGAGCAGTGGAGTGGCCAGCCAGGGAAGGAGTGGTGGCCAGAAGACCACTGGGGGCTGGCGGTGGGAGCCTCCCTGCTGTCGGGTCTGGCACAGCCTCCTCAGACGGGGGCCTGGAACAGAGCTCGCGACCACACAACCTCTGCTGGCAGTGGCTGCTCCCACGGCCTGTGCACAGCCTGAGGGCGGCCGGGCTATACCTGCAACCTCACCTGCTCTCCAGGTGCGGCGAGGTGCCCCTTCACAGGTTGGGGCAGCTGAGGAGGCTGGCTGAGCCCAACACTGCCCAGACTCCCGCTCAGTTAGGTACCTTTCCCAGGGGGCATCGGGCAAACGTCACTGTCCCACACTGCCTGTCCAGGTCCCCAACCCCCAAGTGCAGTGGCCGTTTCTCAGACCACAAGCCTCCAGGCCCCCTCTTCTCTCTCTGTCCATCTGGGGTGGGGGTAGCCTCTCGCCTCTCAGGGCCCTCAAGACAATCCTTGTGTTGGTGACCCCAAGGCACCCCTGCAGCCCAGACTCCCGGAGGACCCTCAATTTCCTGGGCCAGTTGGAACTCCCTGCTGCCGCCCCCTGCACCGGGGGCCTTCCTCCGGGGTCCTCTCTTTCCCTCACTCCCACATCCAGGTCTGGGCAAGTCCTGCAATTCCTCGTGCCCTAGACCATGGACCCCCAAGCCTGGGAGAGCCTTTGCCTACCCGGGTGCCTGGAACAGAGCCTAGAACAGAGTAGGAACTCCAGGAATGCAGGTGAGTGAGGACATTCGGGAAAGGGCACCTTCACACACCGTCCAGCCTCCTCTCCACCCCTGCAACCCACTCCTCACAGGCGGCCAGAGGCAGACTCCCAAAGCACCCCTGGCCCAGGCCTCTGTCTCTCTTCCTTGGCTACCAGTCAGGTCTCACCTGCTCAGGTGGGCTGCCTGGTGGCCCAGGTAACTTAGCCCTAGCCACGCACTCTGCACCTGACCTTGCTTTGGCTGCCTCTCCCGACCTTACACTCACCGGGGATCTGCGTACCTCCTGGGGGGTGAGCTGGGTGTGGGCCCACCTTGTTACTTGATGTGGCTCTCTAGGGCTCAAACTCGGCTCACCTGGGCTGCCCCCTCCCAGGTGATAACCCGGATTTACAGCTTCCCACTAATCCCCCTAATCTCAACTTGGAGCATCTCAGCCCCAGGGGACAGAGGTCATGACCCAGCCTGGCACACGGAGGCCCGGGAAAGTTCTCCTGAGCTGGAGGATGGAAGTCTCAGCCCAAGCCTGCCCTTGGCCTTCACCAGGCCAGAATGGCCGGCTGGAGGACGCAGCCAGGCCTTGGCAAGGAACCAGGCCCGGGAGCCACCGAGGGGGCCGAGAGAGTGGGCTGGGCTGCGTGCCAAGCTCTAAGCGTCCCTGCAGCCGCCGGGAGGGCGAGGCCTTGCCCAACCTTCCTGTACTGACCGCAGTCCTCTTCCCAGTGACTCAGCACAGCTCGGCGAATGCCTGGGGGCACGCAGGAGAGGGTGGAACGAAGCCAGTCCCTTGCCCATCAAGCGCCAGCTCACGGGTGGTTTCCAGGGAGGCATGAGGGTGGGTCCTGTCCCTGCTCTGCTTGGCCACTCGAGCCCCCGTCTTCCCTCACCCTGGTTTCCTCACTTTCACTCCAGAGGGTGGATCTCACGGTCTCTGGGGATTCGGTTACTGCAATCCCTCAGCACCCCTGAATCCCCTCAGAGGCCGCAGTGGGCAGCAAAGTGAGGTGGACATCAGACCCCCGGGCAAGACGGCTGTGGGGGTCGGTTGACCTGGCGAGGTGCACCCCCTCTTGGTGCCCACTTGTCGGGCAGCTTGTCCTTTTGACCATGGCCTCTCTGTCCCGCCCATGTCCATAGCCCTGCCTCTGCCTCCAGGCCTCAACCTCTAGGAAATGGCTATGTTGGGCCCCCTGGTTCTCTTGTCCCTTCCAGGAGCGCTGTACTTCCCACCAGAGTCCCTTCCTGGTTGTGGCGCCATGAGGACGCCCTCCCCTGCCCCAGCCTGCCGCCCGGTTCACAGGGCACCCCTTGTTCGGCGGGGGCAGGGACCATCCAGCTGGCTGTCCATGGCCTGGCACATACTGGTAGCCGGGGGGTGGTGAAGGACATCTCTCCCACTGAAGCCTCCCAGCTGGTCCCTGTTTCCTCAGGACCCCACCAGGGAATTTGCCCACCTGGTTCTGGTGGTCCAGAGGGGCACACAGAGGCCCAGGCAGCAGGTGGCAGCCTGGCCTTTCCTGCCCTGGGGCCTGTGAGCAAGTGGATAGGTCATTGCAGCCTAACACAGGCACCTTCCTAATCCGAGGGGGAAGTGACTTGCTCAAGGCCATGCAGGTTGGTGCCTAAGCTGGCCCCAGCCAGATCCCTGTGCTTTTGGGACCCCATGAGAGGCCTGCAGCAGGCCTCCCGCTGTGAGGTCAGCTTCCAGCACTATGAGCCCCACGGGCAAATATTGGAGGAAGGACCTGGAGTCATGGGCAGTCAGAATGGGGGCCTCGTCGGGCAGCCCCTGGTACTTCCCCTGGGGGGCACTGTCCTGGGAGGGCATCCAGCTGCCAGGCCAGGCTGCCCACACAGGGGTCACTTGATGATCACCAAGGTCAGGCTGTATTCTGGGGTCTGGGAGCCACAGCCCAAGCCCAGCCCTTTGATGTGCGGCCATCCTGGTTTATACCACCCCACAGCGAGCCAGCTTGCCACCCAGTGCTGACATCTGCTCTAAGCTTAGGTGCTGGGGGCGCCAGTGGGAGCAGGACGGCTGACCACGCCCAGGCCGGCAGACTTGGCCCACTCCTGAGCCCCCTGGCCTCAGTTTCCCCATCTGTAAAGTGGAGAGAGTTCTAGAATCACCCGAAGTGTGGCTTTGAGGGCTTCATGCAATATAGGGGCCACCCCACATGACAGGCCGGGAAGCAGGGCCCCCTCAGAGCCCACTGGCTTCTCAGGAAGGTCCAGCACTAGCCCTTTGCTGGCCCTTTAGTGTCCCTGCAATGTTGTTATTATCCCACACGCATTGTACCCTCACAAGCTCCAACTGTATGCTTGGGGTGAGGGGGCAGTTTGATCCTGGCTATTCTAGTCACGAAGGGGCTGGGCAGGGTCCCTTAACCTCCACTGTTCTGTTACCACATCTGTGAGGGGTGACCACAGGGTGGCCTGTGGGGAGCTGGCCCTGGGCAGATATCAGCCCAGGGAAAGCAGTCTGTAGCAGGTTGAATGGTGGCCCCAAAAAGACGTGTTCTGGTCCCAGTACCTTAGGATGCGACCTTCCTTGGAAATAGGGTCTTTATAGATGTAATTAGTTAAGATGAGGTCACATGGGAGAAGGGTGGGTCTAACCCAATAGGACTGGTGTCCTTAGAAAAGAACACATGTGAAGACAGACACAGGAGGAAGGCCACGTGATGAAGGAGGCAGAGAGTGGAGTGATGCATCAGTGGGCTGAGGGGCACCAAGGACTAGCACCAGTAGTCACCTGAAGCTGGAGAACGTGGGTCAGGGTTCTATCCAGGGCTTTTGGAGGGAGCAAAGCCCTGCAGACACCTTGATTTCGGCTTGTGGCCTCCAGGGCTGCTGTCTCAAGCCCCGTTTGTGGTCATTGTTATAGTGGCCCCAGGACAGACACATGGTCAGTCAGCATTGGCAACAGTGGGGATGCAGCAGGCTGGCCAAAGGGTCACCTGCCTTGCAGCGTGCGCAGAGGGCATTCTGGGTGGAGGAGGGGGTCTGGACAGGATGGTGGGCAGGTTGGGGGAGACAGACTGGGAGAACGTGGGGTCTGGCCTGACCTGTGGGGAGACCAGGCAGAGAGCTGGGTAGAGAGTAGTCAACATGTCCCTCCTCCCCTCCATGGGCATCTACTGGGCTCCCAGACGTGGGGCACAGATAAGGGGCCGAGCTCCGGAGCCCAAGTGGACAAATTTGCAGACCTTAGAGGGCCTGTGGGGCCCGCCAGGAGTGACAAGGCCCCTCTCGGCGTGGTGAGGGCCTGAGCTCTCAGCAGGGCCCACTGCTGGCCTCCATCATTTGGTGGGCTGTGTGATGTGCAGGGGCAGGTGAGTACCATACCTCTCTGGGCCCAGCACCCCAGAAGCCTTAACTGGGGCTCAGGTGAGGAAATCAGAAGTTCTGGGATGTTGGGCGATTGAAGTGGTAGAAGCTGGCCCTGCCACAGGAATCAAGGCCATGCTGCTCCTGGGCCACCCTTAGGGTTAGTGCTAGGGTCAGGGTCAGGGTTGGGGTTATTGCAGGGATAGGGTTACGGTTGGGTGGGTCAGGATTAGGGGTTAGGATTAGTGTTGGGGGTGTCACAGGGTTAGGGGTTAGGGTCAGGGTGAGGGTTGGGGTTAGGTTTAGTGTTGGGGTCAGGGTCAGGGCTGGGGTTAGGGTTACTGTTGGGGTAATTGCAGGGATACGGTTATGGTGGGGTGAGTCAGGTTTCAGGGCATAGATGGTCAGGTGCAGAGCTCATATTTATTGTTAGGATTTGTCTTTATTCAAAGGGGTGTATCCTCTTCGCCCTTTGGGTTTACAGAGATACACCCCAGAGGCCCTTCACTGGGGCTGAACTAGCACCCATGTAGTTCACATGTTGTTTCTGACCCTCAAATCTATGAGGAATGGAGGGTGTTATCCCTAGTTTATGGAGAAGCAGAGTCCTAGAAAGCTGTAACAAGAGGAGCGGAATAGGGATTTGAAGCCGGACTGTCAAGCAGGTTACCCTGGTCTGGAGGCAGTGAGGCTGTCCAGGGCCTATGGGATGTAGGTTAAAGGTCATGGGGACCCTCTGTGGCTCCTCCAGGCAGGCAGGACTATTTTCACGTGATTTCTGTGCACTGATAGGATCACATCTTTCATTTTCCATGAGGCTTGAATTATTGATCTGCCTGATATTTAATAACCCCTGGACCTCCCTCCAAGAGCTGTCTCCTAAAACAGAGGGTTGGGACTTTTGTCCAGCACTGGCAGGAACAGCTTGGCGACTGGCCCTGGGCAGCCAGAAAGCCATCAGGGTGGAGAAAACACAGATGGAGAGGAGAGGCTGGACCAAAGACTATGTCCCCCCTCCTCTGTGCCCATCATTGCCCCTGTGCAGCCCGGGCCCCTCCCCTCCCAGGTACAGTACTGCCCCAGCTCCGTGCAGTCCCACATCCCGACCCGCCGGAGCCGCCAACAGCTTCGGGGCTGCGAGACGGGCGGGATCGCGGAGCCCAGCTGGACGAGGGGGTGCTGTCGCGTCGGGAAGCCTCGGCCGCCTCCCGTCCACCCGCCACCCACTGATAGTCCTAGGCCTTCCTCCCTCGGCGGCACCTGCGCGCGGGCGGGGCGGGAGGAACCCGGAACCTGGCGTCGCGGCTCGCGTTTCCAGCCGGCGGGATCCGAGCAGTGCACCGAGCGCGCCCGGATAGCGGCAGACGGACTCGGGTCACCATGGCAACGCGGCGGGACCGGAGGCTGCTCGTAGCAGGCGTTCTGGGTGAGGCGCTTACGCGGGGGCGGCACGGGGGGCCGCCGGGGGGCCGCCGAGGGGCCTCAGGGGCCAGCAGCGCGGGAGGATACGGCCTGTCGGCTGTCGGCTCGCTTTTCACGGGCGTCGTCGCTTTCCTTGGAAAAACCCGAGACGTTCAAGTCCTGCCAGACGCAGTGCGCTGGGTGGGAGGGCCGGGGGCGTTCGCTGTCGGCACGCTTTGTTTCGAGTGCTCTAGTGTTTATTCGACCCCTCCAGGAACCTGAAGAGGTGGGCGCTGCAGAGATGAGAGAGTTTACCCCGGTTCCACAGCCAGTGAGGACGGGCTCAAACCCAGGCAGCCTGGTTCAGAGTGTTGGTTTTTTTTTTTTTTATTAATTATTTGAGACTTACAAGAGTTGCGAAAGGAGTACAAAGATTGCCTCTGTACCTTTTGCAGGGATTCCCCCAAATGTTAACCTCCTATGTTACCATAGTTCATTTTAGCAAACTGAGGACTCTAACACTAATACAAAACCATGATCTAATGTATAGGATTTATTCACTCAGCAATTATCCCACGAATGACTTTACTCTTTTACAAGATCCAATCCAGCACCATCCGTGTTTTCTTTGTCTTCTTATTCGTTAATCTGGAGCACTTCCTCTGTCTTTCCTTGACTTTTATGAGTAAGTTATTTTGCAGAATGCCCCTCAGTTTGGGTTTACCTGATGTTCCTTTATGATTACTTTTAAGTTATGCATTTTTGTTAAGAAAAACCTTACCAGTGAAATTGCGTTTTTCTGTGCATCTTATCAGGAGTCATCTGCTGCTGATTTGTCCCGTTACTGCTGATGCTAACTTCGGTCGTGTGTTTTAGGTGATGTCTACAAGGTGTTTCCCTCATCAAGTTACCAGTTTTCCCTTTCTAAATAGTAAATATCTTGTTTATAACCATACTGCCAACGAGTAATTTTAGCATCCAGAAGTGAGCATTTTCTGAAACAATTATAAGTGTTGCATTTGCCACATGGTAATTTTTCCATTTCCATTATTTCTGCTTTTATAAGTTGGAATTGTACTGTAAGGAAGAACTTTCCATATTTTAATTTGTTCAGTTATTTATCTTGGATAGTATAGGCATTTTAATTTTATTTTTATTTCATAGGTTATAATCCATTACTATCATTTATTTTGTTGCACTGTTGTCCAGATTTGGCCCATTCAAGTTGGCCTCTGTCCTCTTAGCCTGTCCTCAACATTTTGAGCACTTACTTATTTTCTGACACCACAAGATATTCTGGACTCATTTTGTGCTTTCCTTGACCTATCCTGGAGTCAGTCATTTCTCTAAGGAGTGTTGGTTCCTTTCAGTTTAGATGGTTTTTTTGGAAACCAAGTTCTGGGGGAGGTATGCTCATTGCTACTGGAGTGTCACTGCTTTTTGGCTTTCTCAAAGGGCGAGCTGGGAAACATATATTTGTGTACACTATATACATCCGTATCTATATATCTGTACATATTAAAAACTGAGTTTATATTGATACTTCCAATTCCAATCCATCACCACAGGGTTCATTCTACATTCCCTTTCTTCTAACTCTGGCTCCTATTGTCCTCAGTACATTTACCTTTTTGCTCAATCCTAGACCACATATAAAGTAATTTCAGTATTGCCAATCCATATTTCTGTGAAAAACAAACCTACTAAAGTATAATATTTGCATGTGGTTGTTTTTGTTTTTTTCTTAGAATATATAGCTAAAATGCTGTTTTACAAAGTTGTCTTAGTGTGTCTATGTTATTAATTTGTAATAAGGTGAGGTTCATTTGTTTCTGATTATATTTCACTTTGAGTCCTTATTGATTTTTTTTTTTTTATTTTTTTTTTTTTATTTTTTTTGTGCTGCAGTGCGCGGCTTGTGGGATCTTAGTTCCCCGACCAGGGATTGAACCCAGGTCCTTGGCAGTGAAAGCACTGAGTCCTAACCACTGGACCGCCAGGGAATTCCCAAGTCCTTAATTGATTTTAAGTTTTGGTATGTGAAACATTTATGTGGTTCTAAAAGTGAGCACAGTATCAGCTCTTAACTACAAGACTATTCAGACTTCTATTTTATCATTTATTTGCTTTTTTGGGGGGAGAGGCAAGGGAATTTGGCAGCTGTAAATTCAAATAAAAAAGCACTCTGTTCCCCTCACTGTAGCAGTATCCCTCACCCCAAGCAAGTTCCAGTGATTGAATTAAGATCTATCTGCTGCCCATCTCTCTCAGGTTTTACAAATGGTCATGGGTACTGTTTGGCAGTCAGTGAAGGACAGGAGAAAAGGCTTGGGTCGTAGGCCCCTAATTTTCATCCCCTCGATCCCCTTAAAAATTGTCTGTACCGAGTTTAGTTCATGCTGGGATTCCAGAGGGTGCCAGCACTGAGTCCCCTGTCCTGAGTGCAGAGATGAGCCACCTCTGGACTTTCTTTCAAGTACCACAAAAATGTTTTATAAATTCAGTTTATTGAATATATTTACAGAGCACCAGTAAGACAACATGCCTTACCAAAGTAGATTTGGGTTTTCTGCATTAGGAATGGTGGTTGGGTGGAAAGCCAAATGTATCTGGAGCCACAGGCCTTCAGAGGAAGGAGATAAAAAGAAACCTCTGGGCTTCCCTGGTGGCGCAGTGGTTGCGCGTCCGCCTGCCGATGCGGGGGAACCGGGTTCGCGCCCCGGTCTGGGAGGATCCCACATGCCGCGGAGCGGCTGGGCCCGTGAGCCATGGCTGCTGAGCTTGCGCGTCCGGAGCCTGTGCTCCGCAACGGGAGAGGCCACAGCAAAGGGAGGCCCGCATACCACAAAAAAAAAAAAAAAAAAGAAGAAACCTCTGCTTTAGGTGTCTCTTTGCCCAGCCATTGTGCCTAAATGGCTTGTTTGTGAGCGTCTAGGGACTGACTTTTAGCCTTTACAAATGGTCCTCTTTGGACATTTTAGAGTTTGCAACTGCTTATGTTTTACTGAGGTCATGCAATGTTTTTTCAGTAAAGTACTTGTCAAGTGTTTATTCTAAAACAATTGCTCCAAGTTTTTGGTCAGACAAACAAAAGTGTGATTAGTTCTACTGTCACATCTGCAATTGGGTAGCCTGTGGGTTCCTCTCTGATTTGGTCATCTTGGCAAGGGGTGAGATTGGCAAGGTTGAAATCATCCTCCCAGGCTCCTTCCTGTATATCCAGCCCGTAGTCGCTGCAGCCAGCTTGCTGGAGAGGTGGGGCCCCGCCAGGGCGGGGCAAGCCCCTCTGCAGAGCCCACTTGGCTTGGAAAGCTCTTTCTCTTCCATGGACCTCCTTTGCATATATGGTTTCTTAGGCCTCATCCTTTGCCCCAAACTCTTTTAAGTATGATGTTGGCTGTTAGGAGATGCTTGGCTATAGATCCTCCTTGCAGCCCTGGCCCTGTCGTAATCTGTGAAGAGACACCTCAGAGTCTCTCACTGCCTGGACGTGCCAGTTTATGAGCCTCTTTCTCAATGCTCCGTTTGATCTGACAAGGCTGGGCCTGCATGGTCAGGGTCAACTGCTGCAGACCACTGCTGGGTTTTGGGTGAGAGAGTAAGTGAGTGCCCGAGCTCTCCACACCCCACTGTATAGTCTGTGGTGGCATCTTGACACCAGGGGTGCATTCGAACTCACTCATGACTGAGGTGGTCTTCAGATAGGGCCTCTGCTGCTTGTGTCTGTTTGCAACCTGCAAATTTTCCATGTTTGGGAAACCATGGCTTTCATGAGGAGTAATTTCCATCTTCCTAAGACCCAGAATTTCCAAGTGCCTTTCAGAACTAACAGGTAAATATCTCCCTTAGATTAAAAAAAAAAAAAAAAGTTTAGAAAGCTCAGCATTTTACAGATGAGAACATCAGAGTGATGAGATGACCTAGCACAGTCCTGGTCCATCCCCTGCTGACCCCACTGCTTCTCTAGAAGACTGTGAATGCCGTGGACCACGACGAGTTGGCAGTGCGCTCCCCCCGCCCTTCCCAGAGATTTCTCCAGTTGCCCCAGAAGTTTTGTGTGGTCCCTCCTGAAAACTGGGTGCTTGCTGGGGTTGCCTGCTGGCTGACAGACAGATTGGGTCCAGATTTTGAATATGTGACCTTTAATAAAAGCCGATTATTCTCAGCCTTAGGGCTTTTAGGATTTGTGACGGATGCAGGGCAGGCTGTCTGTGATGGGGTGGGAGGGAAAGGAGCATGGGCACTGGGCATGTCGAGGTCCAACGGAGCGTACACAGTAGAAGCTGGTTTCCTCTGGGGACCAGCTGGAGGCCCAGAGGGAGCTGTGGTGGGCAGGATGGGCCAGGCCCCATCCTAGGGGTCTTCATATACTGTGCCAAACAGGTTGAACTTTCTTTTGAAAAGGCCACGTGCCATGGGCACAGTATCACGTGGTCAGATTTCTGTACTAGAAGAGTAATTTCCATGGGTGGCTGTGTGACCGGTGCATTTAAGAGGCGAGCCTACGGACAGTCCTCAGAGGAGGGAGGCCCGTTGACGTCACAGACCTCCGTGTGCTCTCTCTCTAAAGAACCGCAGTGATGACTCATAGGCATGTCATCAAAGATCACAGTAGCATCGGCATCATTTAAAGTTGTGTGTTTGCTTAAATCCTGATTCTTTGCCTGTGAGTGTGCACAGGCATGTGGGTGGTCTGTGTGTACGCCGATTTCTGTTGACAAGACTATGCCAGACCCCAGAACTCACTAGGCCACGCACCAGCTCGCGCTCACGCAGCCCCACTGTAGTCAGCTGGCTTTGTGCGTATGTTGGGGTTTGGGGGGCCGGCCATTAGACGTCAGTTAGTGTGGGTGAACGCCCAACTGTGGAGGTCACCGAGTCGCCTTGGTATTCCACTCTGGGCTTTTCTTGAGCTTGGTGGCCAGGCTGACCTGCTGGAACCCTGGTTTCCCAGTGGTCCTGGGAGGCTTGCAGCCAGGGCAGGGGCCCCGGGCTGAACAGGATGTGTAAGCCTCCTGAAGGCTGAGCAGAGCCCCTTCCTGCCTTTCCCTCTGGGCAGGGCCTCCCTGACCTCTGACCCGAGCAGCCCTGCGTCTCCGGCCACGCTAGTGATGTGGGAAGTTACCTCCTCTGCCCCTTTGTTTCCGTGCATCTCTGTCTTGTCCCAGTAAGGATGACAACCCGTTGGTGTGGGGACCTGGCCCCTATGTCTCCAGCAGGTGAAATGGCACCTGACATGTAGTAAGTGCTAAATAAATACTTGTTAAATGAATAAATGAATGAATTTAAGAAAGTTTGCTATGTTTATGAGAATTTTACATTACTTAGTATCATTTTTTTTCTGGCTACAATGATATACATCCTAAATGGAGTAGTACCAAGCATTTGTTATCTCCTTCAAGGTGCCAGGTATTGGGGTACAGAACAGAGTGTGGTGACCTCAGGACATACCTGGGGAATCCCCTCGGCTGTCTGCCTGGGGGAAATACTTGGCAACTGACTGAATTGGAAGCCAAAGTGAATGTCCTTAGTTTTCCTGTAGTTCATTGATACGTCCAATAACACACTTAAAGATCAAGTTATTGTTGATCTAGAGTGACCGAATCTGAAGGGAGAGGGCTGGTGATCAGAGTGTGGGGTGCTTGGGTATTTTGGAGTGGGGGAAACCATGGATGGGGTAGCAGAGGTGGGTCAGGCACCTCAACGGATGCAGGGCCATCCTCTGTGGTAGAGCCACCTGGGCTCTGAGACCACCTAGCACACAGGGTTGTGGGTACTTCAAGGAAGCCGAGCCTTTGGAGGAGGAGGAGGAGTGGTTTGGAAGGGCCCTGGGGGAACAAAGATACCTGCCTCCCCAGTTCCTCTGCTGTAGCCCCAGAGCCCCATGTTTATGTGTTGTCATGTGATAGTTTTTACCATTTAGTTATTTAGTACATACTTTTGAGCGCCTCCTGTGTGCTGGAGTTCCAAGGATGGGATACCATGTGGAACGTGTAGGGAAGAATGATAACATAAGCAGTAATCCACCCGCTCCTGATAAGTGCCGCGCAGAGAATTTGGATAGGTCTACGGCATTGCACCAGTTTTGGTCGAAGTTTAGGGGGGATTTCCTGGAGTGATCCTTGAGTTGGTCTCAGTGACAGGAAGGAGGCTGCATGTGGGTTGGGAGGAGCATTCCAGGCAGAGGGGCAGCTGGATTGAGACTGACTGACGGGGTGGGAGGGGGAACCATTCGGCACATCCCAGCCCTGAATGTAGCGATCCAGGTGTTGTAAGTGGACCGAGGAGCGGGAAGCCCTGCTGGGAGGGGGGCAGTTAGGCTTTTTTTTTTTTTTTTTTTTTTTT
>NW_021145589.1:35191-75000 GCF_002837175.3 Physeter macrocephalus
AAAAAAAAAAAAAAAAAAAAAAAAAACAAACAAAAAAAAAACCCTCTCAATAAAGATTCCTTTGGTGGCTCTGAAAGGGCAAGTGTGGAGCAGAGGGGCCAGTTCAGGGTCTGGAGTCAGCGAGACTCCAGGTGAGGGATGATGGTGGCTGAGGTGTGGTGCGGGGATGAGAGACAGCAGGAAATCCAGGCTAGTTCCAGGTGTTCAGCTTGGGCAGCTGGGTGGAGAGGGGTGCCATCGGCGAGCTGAGGGCAACGGGGGCGGGGGCGTGCAGAATTGAGGGTGGCGGGCTCAGGGTTTCTGTCAGCATCCTGTTAACTTGAGATGGCAAGCAGGCCCTGGATGGATGCAGCTAAGGAGAGGCTGACATGGCCACACTGGGCCTGTGGGTGCTGGGCGAGGCAGGGTGCGACTGCCTAGCAGGAGAGATGGTGGAGACCGGGGCTGTGCCCAAGGTCTGCCCCGGCAGAGCTCTGCTCTGCCCCAGAGCCCTGCGGGGAGGCCACCACGCTGTCCCTGGTTAGGACAGCTCTATCAGGACACTTGTGGAGTTCGGCCGTCCCTTCCGATTAGGACCCTGTTTCCGAGTTCGTCCTCCCTCCCTGCCCTCACACTCAGAATGCTTGCTTCCTGTCCGATGCCACACGTCAGGGGGCGCTTCCTCCATCAATCAAGCATTCTCAGATTCTAGGTGGACACCGAGTGGGTGTCCTACCTTTAACTCAGTTCCCACACTAACTGCCTGGGGTTAGTGCCGATCCCACAAGATGCCCCCCTTCTGAATGCCAGTTGCAAGTCCAGGTTGTCACCTATGCTTCTGCCCGACTGCTGTAAATCAGGGTTCCCATGACCCCTCTCCTCAGGTTCAGTAATGTGCTAGAGCAGCTCACAGAACTCTGGGAAGTGCTTTACTTACTAGATCACCAGTTTATTATAAGCGGATACAACTCAGAGCTGCCAGATGGAAGACACAGGGTAAGGCGGGTGGGAGGGGCCGGAAGCTCCCGTGCTCGCCCCCAGCACACTGCCCTCCACGTCACCACGCCTTCACCAGCCCGGCAGCTCTGCAAACCTAGTAGTTCAGGGATTTTTATGGATGCTTTTGAAACCGTGCATAATAATTAGTCAAACCCATTCACCTGCCTTCACTAATCAAGGTAGTTTTAAGACTTGCATGTCCTCCAAGCAGCACGTAGCCTAAACAATAAGATGTTTGCCTGAGTTGTTTCCAGGAGCTTGGAGTCAGCTGTGTCTAGTTCAAGCTGAGCCAGTTAAGACTGGATAGGACCACCAACCCTCCAGCTGGGCATGTAGGAGTGTCCGCTTGGTGACCTTTTAACACTGGAGGGTCGAAAACTCCACCCTCAAAACGTGCAGAGGCCTGTAGCTTAGTTATACCTGTGCAGACCAATTACCAAACCTTTTTTCAATCACCTTTCCTCATGAGCTTGCCTCTGACTTCCCTGCTTCTTTATTCCTGATCCCATAAATACCCCGAGCCCATTGCCTCTGGGGAGGTGGATTTGAGATCCATTTTCTTCGCTTGATTATCTTGCAAATAAACGCCCTCTTTGCCACAGCCTCGGTGTCTAAGCGAGGCTTGTTGTGTGGGGGGCACAGTGAACCTGGTCGCCAGCCACGAGGTAAGTCCAGAGGGACCTTTTGCCTGTGCCTCGTCGGCCCCTTGCCGGTACTGAAAGCCTGTGGACGAGTCTGAGCAGCTGCCTGGTCTGTTTGTTCCAGGGACCGTCAGCGTCCCCTGGATTTCCCCAGGGAGGTGTTGCTGACCTTCGGTGCTTAGTTTCATTTTGCAGCAAAGAGACAGGTTTTGGGTTTTGAGTTTTTGTGTTTGGAAGATGTCTTTTGGGTGAGTAACCTCCTTAAAGAAACGCATCTGTGCCTGTTGCCAAAAACCTTGGCTCCCTGCGCACCAATGCCGAATAGAAATACAGAGACAGATTTGGAGGAAAAGAAATAGAGAGGCTTTTACTTCTCTGCCAGGCAAAGGAGAGACAGGGCATGCTGGCACCTCAAGAACTGTGCCCCTGCTCCTCGGGGAATCAGAGAAGATTTTACATGTAGGGCCTCCAGTCCGGCCTGTATGATAAGGATCAAAAGTAGTGAAGGTCTTGCATTCTTTTTCTTCCTGCATTATTTCAAAACAGTCACAGCTGGCATCAGGCAGCCTGGTAATTGGGTTGTTGGGTCCGTTTGTCTCTTGGTTATCGGCCTGCGACCTTCTTTCTGAGATGCAGATGCTACAAGGGAGTGCAGGATGTCATTCACATAGTGTTAAAGAGTGTTAGGTTAGCTTTGTAAAGTAGAAATCTAGTTACAGACACTACAGATTAGTAACAGTTAAAACTAGGAGTGATTAACTCTTTCAGGCCAGGTTATGTTTCTTCTCTAGCCTGTTCACTGTTCCCTTTATTTTTCTTGTTCTCAGGAGAGGGAAAACTTCATTTCTATTTTTGCTGCAACATGCCTAGATTGTTTGCCAATCCTGTCCAGATTGTGGGTTGGAGGCCCACCTGGCAGGATTTTTAAACCTGATTGGTTAAACCATTAGCCACTGGTGATTGATTCAGCCTCCAGCTCCTCTCCTTTCCCTGAAAGTTGGGAGGTGGAGTTGCAAGTTCCAACCCTCTGGTTCCCCTGGCAACCAGCCCCCAACCACTGGTTATCTAGGGGCTTTCCAAAATCACCTCATTAACATAGACTCAGGTGTGGTTGAAAGAGGTTTGTTATGAATAATGGGAGACGTCCTTTCACTTGGAGTTATGTCAGGAGCTAGGAACAAAAACTAAAGATGCCCCTGTAGCTTCTGTCACTCAGGAAATAAGGGTTTTAGGAGTCTTGTGCCAGAAACCGTGGATGAAGACCAGTGTTTGTTACTGTATCACAACCCCACAAGGCCCTGCGGTCTCCTCCTTCTCTCTCAGCCTCTCGTGCCTGTGCCCTCTCCCTCTACTTCTCTGGTGCAGTCACCCCGAGACGGGCTGGGCTGGAAGTGCATGTGCCTCCTCCCCTCCGTGAGGCTGGCCTGCACCCCCAGTGGACACCGGGGAGTTGTGGACGGATGTCTGTGTCCAAATTGAGATCATCGCGGACCCCTGAGGATTAGGGGCTGCGAGGACCAGCCTTAAGAAATGATAGTATTTGTCACACAGGTGCTGATAAAAGCATCCCCTGCACAAGTTTCTGGGGGTCGGCACAGCAGGCCTGTGGGAGAGACTCAGCCTAAACTTTTTCTGTCCTCTGGTGGCTGCTTTCACACAGAGTTGAGGGGCTTCAGTAGAGACCCTGTGACCCACCAAGCCCTCAATATTTACCGACTGGCCGGGAAAGGGAGAAAGCTTGCCAGGCCCTGTCCTGCACAATTTGTTTCCCTTATAGGAAAAACTACGTAAGGAATTCATTTAGATCTAAATGCCGACACCTTCACCTGGGAAATTGCCGTACTTTTTCCTTATGAAAGATGCAAATCTTATGATGGATCCTGTTTTCCTTTGTGCTTTGCTTTCCAGCAAGCCCTTAGTCGGATGCATTGCTCAATACTTAGTAATTACCTGGCCTTTATTGCCCATTCCTAACGTTCATCGTGTTTCTTGTTTTTAAATCAATTTTATTTATTTATTTATTTTTGGTTGCGTTGGGTCTTCGTTGCTGCACACAGGCTTTCTGTAGTTGCGGCGAGTGGGGGCTACTCTTTGTTGCGGTGCACGGGCTTCTCACTGCAGTGGCTTCTCTTGTTGCGGAGCACAGGCTTTAGGCGCGCGGGCTTCAGTAGTTGTGGCACACAGGCTCTGTAGTTGTGGGCTCAGTAGTTGTGGCACACTAAGCTCACGGGCTTAGTTGCTCCGCGACATGTGAGATCTTCCTGGACCAGAGATCGAACCCGTGTCCCCTGCATTGGCAGGCAGATTCTTAACCACTGCGCCACCAGGGAAGTCCCTCATCGTGTGTTTCTTATTTTACTTTCTGTGTTCTGAGCACTGTTCTGCTGAGCTATGAGAAACAAATGTCTAAAAAGCTTGTTTCATGTTCCCACTGTCCACTGGGGTAGCCCAGCACATAACACGCATCTTCTTCCAGAAAACGCACCCTTATTGTTTCTTTAGTCCTGACAGAATATTTTGGGAGTCTCTAAATACTAACCCAGACCACTTGGATGATTTCTACTTTACTTTTTTTTCATTTTGTTTCCAAGATGTTAATAGTAATAATTTTGATTACATAGATAATTTTTTGGTGGGGTGTGTGTGTGTGTGTTTGTTTTTTGGTTTTTTGTTGCTTTTCTCTAGAGTTTTATGTGTTCTGTTATCAGTGATCACCTTTCAGAGGGTAGAGTCCACAACTCATAAGCTAAGCAAGACTTGGGCTGTCTGAGGACAGCAGTGCTGGTGGCAGCAACTCTGCAGATGTTTGAATTGAGGTCCTACGAAGAGTTCAATCACAGTAAACCTGATGCCACCAAAACGTTGTGTAAAATGAAAAATTTGTTCATTTCTTACCTCCACTGGGTTTTAGAAACTAAGGTTTCATTGTAGAACTTTGTTGGTTTGTTTTTCTTTTAATATTTATTTATTTATTTATTGGCTGCGCTGGGTCTTAGTTGCGGTGTGCAGGATCTTCCGTTGCGGCACACGGGCTCTTTGTTGTGGTGCGTGGGCTCCAGAGCACGCAGGCTCTGTAGTTGCGTCACGCAGGCTCTCTGGTTGTGGCACATGGGCTTAGTTGCCCCGCAGCATGTCGGATCTTAGTTCCCTGACCAGAGATTGAACTGGTGTCCCCCGCATTGCTAGGCAGATTCTTAGCCACTGGACCACCAGGGAAGTCCCCCTGTTGTTGGTTTTTGTTATCAGTAATTTCAGGCGTGAAATGAACTTCATGTCTCTAAAAAAGTAGTGCTCTTTCTGGTTTAGAGAGTGTTTGCTGTAAATGTAATGTTAAAAATAAATTTTAAAAAAGACCCTCAGGTTCTCCTGTTCCTGTTTCTGAGTTAGTTTGTGGATATTTGCTTTACATTGACCAAGGGGGACCAGTATTGATGCTGCTGGTGCCCCTTGGGAGGGGCTGCATGGAACCTCCACAACCTGCTGGGTGTCTTCACAGGCCCCTGAAATCTTGTTCCTCTGTCCAAGAGGGTTTCCATGAATGTGTATTGACCCTGTGGGTTGAGATGGCCTGGGACAGTTTGTCTTTTTCATCTTAAAAAAGACCCACTTAAAATGGATCAGACATTTCAGACTCTTTAGGGACAATGATACACAAAAGTCACTGCTGGATGCCTGCCTCAGACCCCACCTGGCCTTCCTGGAAAAGCACTCTCAGAGCCGGACGTCATTCACATGCCACCCTCTGCCCCAGAAGATGCCAGTGGCACCTGTGCCAGCCTTTATGCCTCTGGGCCTGTTGTGTAGCTGGCGGGGCCTGACCCATGGCCTCGGACCCACTGCATAAGTCAAGCCCAGGAGATTCCCCCCCCCCGCCCCCACCAGAGGTTTTGCATATCAGAATCCACCCCATCTCTGCCAAGTGATGGGACCAGGACAGTGGTGGAGGTGCCCTGGTGGGGAGCAACCCTCACCAACCCTGCCCCTTGTGGGCCATCCTCTGTGGACATGGAAAGCAAGAGGTCTTCAGACACTTGATGGCAATTTGACAAAGTAGTTTTATGCTGTTGAATCTAATAATTAAAAAATCAGAGTTGCGTATCATATATCTTTGGGTTTTTTTTGGTTTTTTTTTTTTTGCGGTACGCGGGCCTCTCACTGTCGTGGCCTCTCCCGTTTCGGAGCACAGGCTCCGGATGTGCAGGCTCAGCGGCCATGGCTCATGGGCCTAGGTGCTCCGCAGCATGTGGGATCTTCCCGGACCGGGGCACGAACCCGTGTCCCCTGCATCGGCAGGCGGACTCTCAACCACTGCGCCACCAGGGAAGCCCTATCTTCGTTTTTTTAGTTTTCATTTTTTTTCTAGCACTTTATTGTGTTTTACAAAAGTATCAGTGCACGATGGACTGGAAACACAAGAACAGAGGAGCCTGCTCCTGGGTGGTGAATCTCCGGGAGCCTGCATTCCAGCTTCAGGAGTAGAGCATGGGGGTGGGAAGGGGCATTGGCTCAGGGGCCACCTGGGGCCAGTCACAGCTCAGCTGCTGAACGGCCTCATTTTTTTATTTGCAAAATGGAGAGAGTACTTTATGAAACTATTTTAAAGAACCTACCTAGCTTTTGTAGGTGAGCAAACAACACTCCCTGTCTTTCCTTCCTCTCTTCCGTCGGTGATCCTGCACTTACTGTCTGTTCCCTCTGCTATAGGGTGAGGATAGGGTAGAAAGAGCCTTTGGGGTCTGGGCCTAGTATGCCCCTGCCCTGCTGGACCTTAGGGGAGCTGCCTTTGGCTCTCCAGAACTCAGGGTGTGACCAGAAAGCCAGTAACTGGCCAGAGCATCCTCCTGCTTTGGTGACAGCGATCACTTAGTTGGGGATCTGAGGTGTGTGTTGTGGAAGACAGGGTCCCTAACAGTGAACCCGTTGCCTGCCTCCTCTTTGCTGCAGCTGCCGACATGCTGCCCTCGCCCACAGAGCAGGCCCTGAATGCCCTGCTGGCTCGCAAGGAGGAGGAGTGGCGAACACTGCAGGCCCAGCACTCCCAGATGCAGGAGGCAGCCCTGCAGGACGCTCAGCGCCAGCTGGAGGAGGCGCAGGGGAAGCTGCGACGCCTGCGGGAGGACTTTGTCTACAACCTGCAGGTGCTGGAGGAGCGGGACCGGGAGCTGGAGCGCTACGATGCTGCGTTTGCCCAGGCCCGCGGGCTGGAGGAGGCCAGGCAGGCCGAGGTGAGCGAGCTCAAGATCGAGGTGGCCAAGCTGAGGCAGGCGCTGGCCGGCGAGGCCCGGCGGGTGGAGGATCTGCAGCAGCAGTCCCAGCAGAGGCTGCGGGAACACCGCCTGGAGCTGGAGCGGGTCCACAGGTGAGAGCCAGCGGACGCCACTCCCCGACCCTCCACACGCCTCCTGCCCCGCAGCGCTGCCCGGCGCCCACCTGTCCAGTGTTTGTCAAGGGAAGGCAGGCAGGGCCACACCTGGATGTCTTTTTCTGGGTCCCAGTGCGGCTGAAATTAGTGGAGATTGGTTCAACTATTTGGAATTTTTCCCCATGATTTACAAATCTATATCATTATAATAAAACATATTTGAGCTTATGATTATTTTAATGGTGTGAAATATATATTAAATCCAAAACTAAGTGAGCTGACTTGAGGCAAGTCGACTGAGACCCTGAAGCTGCCATCAGGCTTGTGGGCTCCGCTCACGGTGAGAAGGAAGGACAGGCCTCAGCTGCGCGCTCTGCTGCAGCCTTGAAGTGCTGTACACTGTTTTGTGAAGTCTCTCCTCAGGTCTTCTGCCAGTTCTTTTTCACCAAATTGGGGACATTTTCAACCATTATTTCTTCAAGTACATTTTTGTCCCCACCCTCTTTTTCCTTCCATTCTGGGACTGCAGTGATGACATGTGAGCGTTACATCTTTTGTTATCCCACAGGTCTCTGAGGCTCTGCTCATTTTTTTCAGTCTATTTCTTTCTATTAACAGGTCAGGTACCTTTTGTTTTTCACTGGTTCTTTTCTCTGGCCTTTGAGCCCAACCAGGGTGTCCTTTGTTGTGGTTACTGTACTTCTCAGTTCTCACATTTCCATTTGATTCTTTGTTACTTTTTCTTGCTGAGAGTTTCTGATTTCCATTTGTCCTAAAACTGTGCAAAATTGCTTGTTGAAGCATTTTTATGACGGCTGCTTTAAAATCCTTGTTAGATCATTTCAGCATCTGCATCATCTTGGTGTTAACATCTGTGGATTGTGTTTTCTCATTCAGGTAGAGATTTTCCTGGTTCTTGGTATGATCGGTGACTTTTGATTGTATCTTAGGCACTTTGGGAATTGTGTTGTGAGAGCCTGGATCCCACGTCACGTACTCTTCTGCAGGCAGTCACCTATCCAGGTGCAGCATGTAGGTCCCCTGGGTCCTGCCAAAGCCACTCCCGCAGAAGTGAAGCATCCCCTGTCACCTCATGTTTGCACAGGTGACCCTGCAAATGTGTAGTCTGGAGACCATTCAGTGTTACTTTTCTTAACACTGCATTTTTCACACAGCGACAGGAACGGCGAGCTGGACCAGCAGCGGGAGCAGTGTGGGAACCTGAAGTGGAGGCTGGAAAGGAGGCTGGAGGAGCTGGGCAGCGAGCTTGCCCTACAGCGGCAGGTAGGGCGTGGGCTCCAGGTCCTCCTCAGGTGCCCACCCTGCCCGCCCTCTCTGAAACCAAAATTGTACCAGGTGGAGAAGACCATTTAGTTAGCCGTATGGTATGCTGGGGTCACAGATTTCCACTGATGGTGAGCTGTGGGGAAGTGTGATGGGGTGTCTAAATCTTCCTCTGTAGTAACTCCCCCAGGGTTCTCTTTCCTTGGAAACAGAATAAACATTTCCCCCTTTATTTATCTTAGAAAAAAGTATCATGAAGTTAAAGTTTGAGTTATTTACTGTAGAAAAGAGCTGGGAGCCCAAGTTGTGGTAATTGTACTTCTTTCAACAAAGCAGTAAATAGGTTTAAATATAGTTGTATCAACTGACAGGTGGCACTTAAACCTGTCACCAGAATTTCTCCTTGGTGTCATTGAAACTCAGCCTACACGTCTGAGAGACTCAGCTATGTTGGGGTTTGGGTGAAGGATATCCTTCACACTTATGGCCGAAGTCCATGTCTGGCAGGGCTGCGTGTATGCAAGGACATGGGTACCCTTGGTCTTCTTCCATGATGTGCTAAGCTTGTGTCATCGTAGCAGTGACTGGTGTTTATGGAAACTGCCTCATGGAGCTCCTTGTGCGTGTGTGTGAATTTATCTGCTCAACACAACAGAGACACAATTTTTTTCTACATTTTCCAGATAGGGGAAGCATTCAGTAACCTGCCCAAGATCCCCCTCAGTAAGTGGCGGAGCCGTAATTTGAGTCCAAGGCACTTCCAGCGCGAGAACTCTTAGGTACTGTCATCCTGCCACAGGATAACAACTCACGCCTTATTTTTATAAATGTATTTATTTTATTTATTTATTTTTGGCTGCACTGGGTCTTTGTTGCTGCGCGCGGGCTTTCTCTAGTTGCGACGAGCAGGGGCTACTCTTCATTGTGGCGCGTGGGCTTCTCATTGCGGTGGCTTCTCTTGTTGCAGAGCACGGGCTCTAGGCGTGCAGGCTCAGTAGTTGTGGCTCGTGGGCTCTAGAGCGCAGGCTCAGCAGTTGTGGCACACGGGCTTAGTTGCTCCACGGCATGTGGGATCTTCCCGGACCAGGGCTCGAACCCATGTCCCCTGCATTGGCAGGCGGATTCTTAACCACTGCACCACCAAGGGAGCCCACGCCTTATTTTTAGACTTGTGTCGGCGATATTGGAGAGGAGCTGGATCTAGAAGTCAACCTGTCTGTGTCCTCACTTCTGCCCTCCTCGGAGTGATGCTGACTGAGCCATTGAGCTCTGAACTTGGCCCCTAGTCTCCCCAGTGGATGTGCCACTGGGCAGATGTGAATGGTGTGCCTGCCTGTGCTGACTCCTTTTCGGGCACTGGGGTCAGTGGTTCTCAAGGAGGACAGACCTGTCAGCTGGCGGACTGAGGCCTGACTGCTGGGCCCTCTGTCCCACAGCATAGCGTCCGTGCCCTGAGATAGGACGGCATCCTGATGTGCTGTACCCATCAGGATGGAAGGCGCCCATGGACACAACTGTCCTTGTGACCGAGCTTTCAGGCATGGCTGCATCTACCAACCACGGCTGGTGGAGGAGGGGGCCCTGCCCTTTCCTTCCCCTCTTGGAAGCTTGAATTTTACTGTCCATGATGCCATCATCGCTTAGAACATTTGAAATTTCCTGCAGAGGACTTCCTTTTGGAGTCCTCAGGGACCAAAGAACATTTTCCATTATGGGCGGGTTTGACTTTTGGAAACAGTCTAAGGTCATTGGGGCCTGAGCTGAGTGATCAAGACCAGGTGTGACTCATCTAAGTCATGAGGTTTCCTCAAGTGGCATTGGAGTCCCTTCCAAAGAAGGAGTTTTGGAAGGGCTCTGGGCAGCGGTGGGAGTGTCCCAGTTAGCAGGACAGTCAGTGGCACTTGGAGGCAGCAGTGCCCTGGTGGGAGTTGTGGTCGCTGGGCTGGGTCTGTGGGTGGCTTCCCAGCCTGTCCACACTCAGAGCCCTTGCTGCGACTCAGGCTTGTTCAGGCTTTGAGCCCCCTGTCCACAAGGAGGGCACCTCCAGATGGGAGTTTTTATACCAGCCCTGTCTCTGGAAGGAAGGAAACTTGACGTCTGGACTCTCCAGCTCTGGGCTCCATCCAGAGCTGCTACCAGGAACTTGGGCAGCCTTTGCTGCCTAGTGTGGTTCAGGGACAGCTGGGGCTCATGCCAGCCTCAGGGCTCTACTGCCCACGCCCGACTCTCTGTGACTGAAGAAAGGGCCTTATGTGCTCATCAGCTTTGTGGGCTTCCTTTGGGCTGGTTTCCCGTCTCCTTTTTCTGAAGATCTTTGTGTTCATTATTGACTTGTCAAAGGTAGAATGATTCAATGGTAATAGTGATTTTTATTTTCAAAAAAGAAGTATAAGATGACGGGAGCCGAGTTTGTTTAATGTTTATTATGTCTGCAAGCTGTAGACTGTGGACTTAAGGTTTTTCACTATTGGTTAGCAGTCACAGGATTAGAAGCCACTGGAGGAGAAACAATGATTTATTGATTTATTCATTCATGTAACAAATAGATTTTGCCAGAACCATCCTGGGCCCTGGGGTTAGGGCTGAGCAGGGGCCCCACCTGCCCTGGGAGTGAGCTGGCCCTTGTGGGGGCACAGTGGACTCCCAAACATTACAGGCTCTGCCTGTAGCATCCTAGGGACATCACCTGCATGACACAGGGAGGCAGGGTGGATGGGGCTGATCTTTTAATAGGCAGGTCAGGAAGGGCACCCTGAGAAGAGGACTTGTGAGCCCGCCTTCAGTTGGCATCAGAGTTCAAGTTCAAGGGGACTGAGATAGCGGCGGTGTAGGCCTCCCAGGCCCTCGTGAGGATGACCTTTGCTCCAGGTGAGGTGAGAAACTCTTGGGGGCTTGTGAGACAAGTTGAGTTTTTAAAAGATCCTCTGTTGTTGGGTTGAGGACAGCCTGTGGGACTGGGGAGACAGGGAGACACGAGGAGGCTGCCACAGCCCCAGGTGAGAAGGTGGGGCGCTTGAGCCACTGGCAGGTTCTGGATACACGTAGACGGCAGAGCCAGTGCACACGCTGATAGATCAGACGGGGTGAGAGGCAGGTGCCGAGGACACATCTGGCTGGGGGCTGAGTGCCTGGCGGGATGACTTGCCCTGTTTGGAGATGGGGGAACCGCGCAGGGAGGATGGGGAGGGCGCTTGGTCGGGCTGCGTAGGAAGTGGCTCCTGCGCCCCCAGGTGGACAAACTGGGAGGTCAGGATGGAGCGGGTGGGCCACAGGGTACAGAGCTGGGAACCTGGGGCATCCCCAAAGGGTGACTGTAGGCAGAGGAGCCATCCAGGCTGAGCCGGGGACATGGGCACAGGGCAGGGGCATGGGTGGGGGACTAGCAGGAGAGGGGCCCCCAGGAGCAAGAGGAGAGGGTGGTCGGGAGGCGGGCCTGAGCCGCATGTCTCTGGGGTGACGTGGGGACAGGGAGCGGACTTGGACGCAGCAGCGCGTTGCAGGGGTGGTGGGTTTCTTGTTTCCTCACCAAGGACACTAAATGCTTGCCCGCTGGTCTGGGCCAGGCTCTGCCTGTGCGAGGGCTTCCTGCCCCTGGCGGCCACAGACTGCAGAACTTTGAGCAGAAACCAAGTGCTTCAGTATTTTGTAGCGTTAGGAGTGAATCTCAATGATTTTCATATTCTGATCCCAACAAGGGTTACTCGTGTGACCCCTTATACTTCGTCTTGCTTCTCAAGGGATAAAAAAAGTATGTTTTCAGTTGTACTTCTGCATGGTGTCTCTGAGGCCCCCCACCTTCCGAGGAGGGGAGGGAGGCTGCTATGGAGTTTATTGTAGGGCGGAGGCAGACGAACCCATTCTTGCCGGCGCGCTCAGGCTGGGTTCAGCCTTCGCCGACTCTTTCCTTCAGGTAGCTGAGTCTGTCCAAGTCTCTTCAAAAGCAGGGACCTCATTACTTGGTCAGACACCTGGAATCCTGCTAGTGTGCTGGGCTCTCCATGCGCTGTGCTTTCCAGGACGTGCATTTCAGTTTGACTCTGTCCCTCAGTGTGTGATCTCTGCATCTGTATCCAGACCTCCCGTCCATAGGGCACATCAGCCACGAGTGTCTGCTCTCCTGTCACCACTGTAAACAAGACGATAAAGGACTAAGGACAGTGAGAAGCCACAGCAGTGACGGGAGCAGGAGAAGGGCCTCAGCACACGGATGAGTGAGCCTGCGCCTTCCCGGGGTGGGGGTGGGGGCAGCAGCTGGGGAGCGGGCCTGTGGGAAACGCAGCCAGTGGGCCTACAGACTCAGAGAGGTTAGGCCTTGGGACACCAGGGGCCATGCACGTGCAGGTGGATGTCTGTATTTGGGGCCGCGAACCACCCCTCTCATGCGCAGATGGAGTGCCTGGCAGCCAGGAGCTCCTTCCCCAGGCAGAAGCTCAGCACAGTTTTCTTTACAGAAATTGAACTACCCATGGGGAGAAGGAAGGCGGCTGCGTAGGCCCTGGTGTCTGCAGCGCAGATCTGACATTAGGGAAGCAGCGCCCTCAGTCGGCTCTGCGAAGATTCGACTTAATTGAGCTGTAATTTCCTACAGTCCATGCACCCATGTTAAGCGTGCATTTCAACAAGGTTTAACACAGGTACTTGAGTAACAACCAAGACAGAACTTTCCTGCCACCCAAAGTTCCACGTGCTTCTTTGCAGTCAGGGAGCAGCACCCCTGGCACCGGCCCCACTGGCCTGCTTCCTGCCGCTTGCGGTGAGATCTGTCTTTCGGAGAGTCCTGTGAGCATGGAGCCGCGCACTGTGCCCTTTTTTGTCTGGCTTCTCTCTCAGCATGACATGTCTGAGGCGCATAGTTGTCATGTAGTTGGCAGCTTGTTCCTTCTCGGTGCCAGTGCTGTGTTGTGTGGAGGTGCCAGTCTCTTTCCATTCTCTGTCAACGCACATTTTGGACACTTGGGTCGTTTCCAGTTTGGGGCCATTTCGAATGAGGCTACTGTGAGCATTCTTGGCCATCTTTGAATGGACACAGGCTACATGACCAGGAGTGCAATTTCTGCGATGTGTACTACGGCTGTAACTTTTTAAGAAACTGCCGAGCTGTCCTCCAAGATGGTTGTAGCATCACATTCCACCAGCAGCAGATTAGAGTTCTAGTCGCTCCCTGTCCTTGCTAGCACTTAGTGTTGTCAGTCTTTTTCTCTTTAGCCAGTCTAGTGGGTGTGTAGTAGTGTCTTCTTACTGTGGTTTTAATGTGCTTATCCCTGATGATCAAAGATTAAGCATCTTTTCACATGCTTACTGGCCATTCAGATATCCTTTGTGAAGTGTCTGTTCAGCTTTCTTGTACTTGAAAAAATTGGGTTATTTGTCTTCACATTACTGATATGTAAGAGTTCTGCATATATATTCCAGAAACAAGTTCTTAGGTATATATATTTCAAATGTTTTCTTCCAGGACTTCCCTGGCAGTCCAGCGGTTAAGAGTCCGCGCTTCCACTGCAGGGGGCATGGGTTCGATCTCTGGTCGGGGAACTAGGATCCTGCATGCCACGCGGTGTGGCCAAAAAAAAAAAAAATTTTTTTCTCCCTTTCTGTGCCTTTCCTTTCCCTTTTTGTAACAGTCGCTTACGAATAGCAGGTGTTTTAAATTTCAACATCCCAGTGAACTTTTTATTGCCTCATTCCTGAGTAGGAGGATATAACTGAGGCAGGGATTACAAGACAGAGAAATGTCAGCAACATAAGAAGAGGCCCAAAGGAACAGGGAAAATGACCCTGGGTAGGACAGAGATGATTCCCGAGACAGTGATCCTAAAACCCGCCGCTGTGTGATCAGCTCAGGTGTGAGGCAGCACGGTGGGCCGTGTGGCCCTGCCCGGGCATGGCATCTGGTTGTCCGTGTTGGTCTAGCTGTCTGCGTGGGCGGCTCTGGTGCTGTGGCCTCCTGGGCCCCACAGGCGGTGCCAGTGATCCTGCAGCTCTTGGAGGATGGGCCCGGAGAGTAGCCACCTTCCTGCTCCCAGGGCAGGGGCTGGCTATTTCCCCCCCTCCCATGAGGCTCTTCCTGTGTCATTCCCCTAAGGTGAGAACTTGAGCCTCTTGGGAATGGGGTGGGGACAGAGCCAGCCACTCATCCCATTATATCTTCATTTTCAGTGTCTAAGGGCACATTGTGGGGACTTCCTGAGATCAGTGCCCCCAGGGGTGTATTTTGCATCCATAACTCAGGATGCCAGGAGGAAGGGCCAGTCATAACAAGAAAGAATTTTGACAATTAAAAGTATGTATAGAGCCTTCCCTGGCCGTCCAGTGGTTAAGACTCCACACTTCCAATGAGGGGGCCCGGGTTCAATCCCTGGTCAGGGAACTAGATCCCCCATGCCATGACTAAGAGCCTGTATGCAGCAACGGGGATCCCGCGTGCCGCAGCTAAGACCCAGCGCAGCCAAATAAATAAATAAATATTTAAAATTAAAAAACAAAAGTATATATAAAGAAATTAATTCATAAAATGGAAAAAAGACACAGAAAATCCAAGAGAGAATATAAGAGACATGGAGGATAAATCCAGGATTCATCTAACAATACAAATTCCAGAAACATACAACAGAGAACAGGAAGGTGTTAGATTATCAAGTAAACATCATAGCCACTTCTCAGAGTGGGGACTTCAGACTGAAAGGCCCCCAGAGCCATGAGCTAAAGGGGTTTCAGAGGAGCAAAGAGGAGATGCTACAAACGTCCAGAAAACCTGTAGGGGCAGAGCCTGGCCCAAACTCCTCAACCTCAGCTTGGGCCAGAAGACACGTGACAAGGTCTTCAGCATTGTTGGGGGAAGAGATGTAAGCCCGGGGCCCTGGGGTGTGAGGGTGTGGATGCTTCTGGCTGGGTGACAGCCTCTCAGGAAGTTACTGGAGTGTAACTACCGAGCGAGCCCTGTGCAGCGTGGCTGTGTGTCGGTGCCGAGGAGTCAGCCTTTAGCTGCCTCTGTTTCCCTTCTGAGTTCAGAACATTGAGAACCAAGAGATGGAGTGGAGGAGGCTGCCAGGAGAATGGGGGCCTGAGCTGGGCGGGTCCCCAGGACTGGGTGGCCCCAGTCACAGGGCTGAGCTGGCAGCCTCACCTGGAAGCCCGTGAGTCTGAGAGAGGTGGGGCAGGGAAACCGAGGGCAGCTCCCGCTCCAACCCTCTGGGAGAAGGCCGAGTGGGGCAGGGGATAGTGGGACTCTCACCCTGATGGGAGCTCTTGAGGTGGGGAAGGAGGTCCTTTCCAGCAGGAGTAAACCAGGAGAGAGGAAGAGGGCATCCAGGAATACCAAGGACCGCCTGGATGCTGGCTGTGAGGCAGCCCAGGGAGAGACCAGATGGGCATGGAGACTGAGGGCCCTGGCGGGACCACACCCCAGGAGAAGAAAGGGTCACATTATGGGGTGTGTCCTGGGAAGCAGACACCAGTCAGGAAACAGGAGAGAACCAGACAGAGAAGGAGTGGGGAGAGAGACAGAGAATTGAAAACACCAGGGGAAATGATGAGACGGGAACCGTCATAATGGTTCGCTGTTGGGTGAGCCGTGAATCACTTACAACATTATTGTTGTAATAGTTTATGGACTTTTGGGTTCAGCCCGTGGGTGAGGCTTACACAGCCAGGGGAGTGGAGCCGTGAGCCCCGTGTGGGGGGTGTGGGGTGGGGCTGCTCAGGAAGCCGGCAGGTATCGCGCAGGGAAGAGTGGCGTGTTGTTTAGAGACATAGACGGAACCAACAACAAAACTGCTGGGAGGGTTGCTTCTGAGCTCATGGGCCTGGTGTCTCTCCTTGTGGGTCCGCTAGCAGCTCTGTCTGTGCAGAGGAAAACCCCACAGGACCACAGGGGAGAGGGACAAAGCCAGGCCCACGTGGGAACTGGGTGGGAACACGAGCCCTCCAATGTCCTTCACTCAGTGTTACAGGTCCCAATCCCGCTCTTGACCTCGTCCTCCACTAGGTCCTCTGCGCCCCTCCTGCCCTCAGCATGCCTGCGGGTCTCTGCTGGCCCCGCCGTGCTCTTTTCACCACCAGCTCTTTTTGTTCCAGGAGCTGCTCCAGGAGTTTGAATCTGAAATGCAAAAGCGGGAGCACGCGTTCCGCCTGCAGGCTGACAGCATGAGCAATGTGGTCCTAGCACACGAGCTCAAGGTAGAGGGCGTCCTCGGACTGTGATCATTTCCTCAGCAGAAGGGAGAAGCCCCTTGCGAGTTAGGGTTCACATGAAGGCCTCCCGCTTTGTACGTGGGCCTCGGTCTCTGCCACACAGAGTTGGGGGTGACATGCAGGTGACATGCTTGCCACTGTGCCTGCCAGGGCCCCGGTCAGGAGTGACGGCCACTCTGCCCAGCCAGAGGAACGCTGGTGCTACCAGTCCGGGTCTAGTTACCTGACCTTGAGGAAGTGCCTCCCCCAGGAGACACCGCCACCCCGCAAACTCTGTGCTTGGCCTGTGTACTCCCGTGACACCTTGGAATGGGCCTGTGAGGAGGTGCCACTCACCCCCTGTTTTCAGGAGGAGGCCCGTCTGCAGTTGGCTCTCCCAGCCGTGGTACTGGCTCCCCTCCGTGAACAGGACTTCTCTAAAGCACTCGCCCCGACATGGCCAGGGCACACGTGAGGAGCACGCGTGCCTGGCCTTTAGCACCGAGACGGGGAGCAGCCTGGAGGGGAGGGGGAGTTGTGCCGGAGACAAGGAAGCAGGTTGACGCCTGGCCTGGCCCTGCCGCCCCAGCTGGTCACATCTGGGCAGCGTCCAGCCAGGTGTTAGTAGTAAGATCAACACCCTGCCTTAGTGGTCAGCAAGGTCCCTCCTCTAGGTCGCCAGCCTCCCCACAGGACTGCAGTCCAGGGGGCAGCACCAGGCCCTGCCTGACCTCTCTGCGGGAGTCTCCCCGACTTTCCCTTGGAGGAATGCACCCAGGGCCAGTAGGACCTGGAGGCTGGGGCTGCCTCACAGTGACACCCCCACCACCACCGAGGCCACTTTGAGGACTTCTGAGCACCAGGGGAGAGAGGGCAGGCGGGACGTGCAGGGCCAACCTGTGCCTCACAGTGCAGTGGGCACTCCTGTCAGAGGAGCGGGGGACGGGGTGGGTGGGCCAGGGCATGCCCCACTCCCATCTCCAGCTGCCGTGAGTCGGTTCTGGTCCCCTGAACACCTGCCCCTGGAGGGCATCACAGATTATACACAGAATTGATTTGGGGGCAGCAGTACCATCACCTCTGCATTATAGTCGAGGAAGCTGAGGCCTGGAGAAGCTATTTAAAAATTGAGTGTGTGGCTGGGGTTTGAATGGGGTCACTCAGCAGGGAGCCACGTTCTTACAGCCTCCATCGGGCTGTGTGATTCCAGTATTCAAATCATGCCCGAGTCGGGTGCTGGGGTACGTACGACAGGGACTCACACGGGGCCCGTGCTCTCAAGGCTGTGGGAGCATGTGAGGAGACTCACTGTTTTAGTGCTTCTCAAATTCCAGTTTTCCTTCCCTCCCAGTTCTGATAAAATGGTAAGGCTTACCTCTAACTCCTCAGTTTGTTCCACTTACATCCTTACTTTGAATTCTTCTCTTTCAAAGATTAAACTGCTGAACAAAGAGCTCGTGGCCCTGAGAGAGGCCGGGGTGAAGGCTGCGGAGTCCCTGCAGAGCGCCGAGGCGGTGAATGCGGAGCTGGAGGATAGGCTGCGGCACAAAGACTGGGAGCTCAGGGACCTGGCTGCCGTGAAGGACGCCCGGTGCGGAGTCTCCCCATCTCCCTGTGGGCGGATGTGGCCAATGCGCCCGATGTTTAGCATGGTCTGGACTCCAGCCTGGAGGCATCTGCCTGTTCTGGCTTATTCTAGGCCGGCTTTGCTGTAGCCCCTTACCTGCTTTTTCCACTAATACTCGATTCTTTCAGGATAAAAGACTTAGAGGGTAAACTTCACTCTGTGCAGCTCACCAGGAAAAAAGAAGAGGAGACGTTTAGGAGGAAGTGAGTGTTTCTGGCTCCAGTGTCTGCGTAGGGAAAATGTTCCCTGATCCCCTTGGGGGCAGACCCAACCCTTCTGTGGGACCGTTAGCTGGGTCAGGCCTGCTCTTCCAGGGTCTCCCCTCACTTTTCAGTTCAAATTAGTATATTTGTGTGTGTTTGGAGGAATATCATCAAAACACTGAGAATTACAGAACACGCCTTGTAAAATGAATTGCTGAAAGCCATCCAGATTAACACTTAGAGCCAATATACTTGACCTGTTGAAACAAGTCTTGGGAGCAGGGTACACACAGATGCTCTGTGTCCTCACACACTGTGTGACCCCGCAGAGTCATGTGCAGCCCGGGTGGCGTTATTTACGTAGCCAAGGTGACAAGAGACCTGTGTTCCGTGGTTCCTTGGTGTGGGCTCGGGTGTCCATGCCCTGGAGTCTTGGTGTTTGCCTTTTGAAAGTAACTAACCAATGGTCAGAGAATAATGCAGTGCAGAAATAACTCCCTCCCTTCACTAGCTGTCATGATCAAACTTTTGTTGTGATTTGGTGAAAAAGAAAGGTATATCCTGCCAGAAACTAATGGGTACAGCAACTGGCATGAGTATAGTTTTTTGCTACTAGAAGGTGGAAAATACTGAACAGTTTGCAAGGTAAGATGAAGATTGGAATGAAAAGTAATTGGAATGAAAAGTACGGCACGTGACTTGATTAAATAAGGCTTAACCATCTCATTGAACAATGCTGATGGAATCTGAAAGAAATCATGTAGAATTACATTTTTTAGGGCTTTTTACTCTTCATCGAAACCAAATAGAATAAAAGCATAAAACATCATGGACACGATGTCAGCTGTCAGCGACACCCAACAGTGTATTTTCGAGCCGAATGTTCTGTTGACAGAGTTCCAATAGGTTTGGCATCTCTAGCGGAGACAGACATGCAGCCTGCATCCCGCGGCCCCCATTTCTGGGAAGCCTCAGATTCTGGGTTGAAAGCAGCCCAGCAAATGGGGTAGCTGCAAGGCGAGGGCAGTTTACACCTGCCTTCTGCTTCCCGAGTCGGTACGGGTTCTGCTGGTGGCCCTTCACTGAAGCACGTGTTCTGGGGTCTTTCTCCCATGGACTCTGAGCTTGGGAGGGCTGGGGCCCGGCGTCTGAGAACCTCTCAGTCAGTGTTTTCGTGTGAGGAGTGGGGAGCAGAGAGAAGCGGGCAGAAGTGCCCTTCAGGAGGACATGCGTGCAGCACTCCTGCAGAATGAGGAAGGTTCTAGGCTCGGGGGTCCTGAGCAGGGCCTGTGTGAGCCACTGGGGACCTCGCTGTGTTTCAGGCATGAGGAGCTGGACCATCTGGCCAGGGAGAGGGACACGGTGCTGATGGCAGCGAAGAGCGCCCATGCGGAGCAGCTGCAGGCGGTAGAGGCCAGGGCCCTGGAGCTGCAGGTGCACTGCGAGAACCTCGAGGTGCAGCTCCGCAAGGCTGAGTGGAGGCAGGCGGACACCACCAAGGAGAAGGACGCCGCCATTGACAAGTGAGCTGCGGCTGAGGGCCTGGCTGCCTAGTTACCTGTTTCAGATGAAGGGAAGTGGGCCCAGGCTGTTGGGAGTCACTCCTGCAGCTCCCGTCACTGTTGTTGTTGTTGTTGTTTCAATTTTATTTATTTATTTATGGCTGCGTTGGGTCTTCGTTGCTGCGCGCAGGCTTTCTCTAGTTGCGGCGAGCGGGGGCTACTCTTCGTTGCGGTGCGCAGGCCTCTCATTGCGGTGGCTTCTCTTGTTGCAGAGCACGGGCTCTAGGGCACGCGGGCTTCAGTAGTGGTGGCTCACGGGCTCAGTAGTTGTGGATTGTGGGCTCGAGCACACACTCGGTAGTTGTGGCGCACGGGCTTAGTTGCTCCGCGGCATGTGGGATCTTCCCGGAACAGGGCTCGAACCTGTGTCCCCTGCATTGGCAGGCGGATTCTTAACCACTGCGCCACCAGGGAAGCCCCCCCGTCACTGTTTTTAACCATTCTCTTTTTTCCTTTTTTCTTTTATTTGAAAGTATGTGGTTAGTATGTGTGGATGTATGTATGAATGTGTGCATTTATTTATTTGTGGTAAATACACATAGCATAAAATTTACCATCTTAGCCATTTTTAAGTTCAGTGGCATTAAGTACATTCACAGTTGTGCAACCATCACCCCATTCGTCTCCAGAACTCTTTTCTCTATAAAACTAAAACTGCCCATTAAACAGTAACTCCCCATCCCCCTCTCTCAGTCCCTGGCACCCACCATCCTACCTTCCGTCTCTGTGAATTTGACTACCCTAAGGACCTCACATGAGTGGAATCCTACAGTGTCTGTCCTTCTGTGACTGGCTTATTCCACTCAGTGTGATGGCTTCAGGGTTCATCCATGTTGTAGCGGGTGTCAGAATTTCCTTCCTTTTTAAGGCTGAATAACGTTGCATTGTTTGTGTAGAACTACATTTTGTTTATCAGTTCATCCGCTGATGGCCATTTTGGTTGTTTCCACCTTTTGGCTGCTGTGACTAGTGCTACTATGACTGTGGGTGAGCAAATATCTGCTCAAGTCTCTTCTCAGTTCTTTTGGGTATGTACGCAGAAGTGGAGTTGTGGATCATATGGTAACTCTATATTTAACTTTCTGAGGAACTGCCAAACTGTTTTCCACAGTGGATGCACCATTTTCCACAAAGGTTCCAGTTTCTCCATGAACTAGGTTCTTTTTATTTTTTAAAATCAAAAACCATTCTTTACAATTATTTTTTATTTTTTTGGCCACACTGTGCAGCTTGCAGGATCACTTCCCCATCCAGAGATTGAACCCGGGCCCTCGGCAGTGAAAGCACAGAGTCCTAACCACTGGACTGCAGGGAATTCCCAACTAGTTTCTTTTTAAACCCAGTTTTCTTTTTCGGCATCTTAACCAGGCCATGACATGTAAGCCACCCTGTCCCACTGTGCCTGGTATCTGCAAAGGACCACTGTAACTGAAGTCATAATTGAACTCAGCCTTTTGGCGGCCAGTAAGGAAGTGATCTTTAGAGAAGCTGTGTTTGCAGAAGATGATTAAGACAAATAAGTCATTCGTAGAGCCTACTGTTTAGCAACTGGCTTTTCTCCTTTGTTTGGAAAATATTTCTGTCTCTTTTTTTTTTTTTTTTTTTTTTTACAGAGAATTCTCTGCCAAGTTATATTTCTATTTAAGGGGAAAATGGCTCTTAAACTATAAAATACCAGGAAGTTAAAGTTTATTCAGGAAAGCTTCCTTAGAGTCACACGTTTTATTGTTTGATCTGTTAAATGCAGGCAGCGGTAGCTGGAGGGGTGAGGCAGCTCAGTCTGACGGGCATGTGTTTCCCCAGCCTCTCCTCCGTTTGGACAGGCTCTCCCTGGGCCCTTCTCACGGGTGGCGACTCAGAGCCCAATATCCGGGTGCACAGAGCTTCCTGCGGGCAGGTCTCCTTTCTCTGCTCTCACCTCTTGGCATGTCCACCCTCGCGTTCCTTCCTGTTCTTCCGTGGGACCAGTCAAGTGGCCATGACAAGCAGCATCATTGGGTTCCCAGGAGAAGTCTTAGTGTCTGTATCAGTGTCTTTTCGTACCCAGACATACTCTTTACAAATCAGCAACAAAACGGCCCATACTGTGAGCTTGCTGTCTCTTTGGGCCTATTTGTGATAGTTTTCCTGAGATCATTGATTTGTGGATGGCGGAGTAGAGAAATGACCTGAGACAGTGTTGTGAGAACCGTGTGTGTCCGTGCAGGTGTATAACCTATCACGTGGAATATGATGGGACCACATGGCACTTTAACCTCCTAGTACCCGGAGGTAAGGTGCAAAAAGAAATAGGTGAAATTAACTCCAGGGGACTTCCCTGGTGGTCCAGTGGTTGAGATTCCACGCTCCAATGATCGGGTTCAATTCCTGGTCAGAGAACTAGATCCCACATACTGCAACTAAGAGTTCACATGATGCAACAAAAGATCTTCCGTGGCGCAACTAAAAAGATCCCGCATGCTACAGCTAAGACCCGGCACAACCAAATAAATAAATAAATATTTTAAGAAAGAAAAAGAAAAAAAAGAAATTAACTCCAATAACATTATATCTAACCCAGTATACCGTAAGTCCCCTACATATGAATGAGTTCCGTTCTGAGCACACGTTCCTAAGTCCAATTTGTTCATGAGTCCAACAGAGTTAGCCTAGGTACCCAGCTAACACAATAGGCTCTATAGTACTGTACTGTAATAGGTTTATAATACTTTTCACACAAATAATACATAAAAAACACACAAAAAATAAAACATTTTTAATCTTATAGTATGGTACCTTGAAAAGTACAGTAGTACAGTACAACAGCTGGCATACAGGGGCTGGCATCAAGTGAACAGGCAAGAACAGTTACTGACTGTAGGAGGGAGATGAGGTGGAAGGCGGTAGAGCTGAAGGATCGTCAGCAATTGGAGATGGAGGGCAAGCTGCAATTTCATCCACACCTGACCTTAATGGCACAGGTTCTGGTTCCTTGCTGGATTCAATTCTATCTACCTTCTTAAAGAAACGATCCAGTGATGTCTGGGTAGTAGCTCTTCTTTTCTCGTCATAGATGACGTGGTAGCGCTGGATTGCATTCTGAACGGCTGCTGCAACCTTCGTGTACTGTTCTACGTTTGGGTCCTGTGCCTCAAATACTAACAGTGCCGCCTCAAATACTAACAGTGCCTCCTCAAATAAAGAAAATCCCTTGCCATTTCCTGCATCGTGAATCTCTTCAGTTCTTCGGTTACTTCTTCATCTTCGTATCTCTCTTCGTCCTTTCTCTGGGTCTCCAATTCCATCAGGTCTTCATTAGTAAGCTCCACGTTCACATCTTTGAAACTTTGCAACTTGAAGGTTCATATGTAGGGGACTTACTTTAACCAAAATGCCATCTTGTTGCATATCATTAATAAGTAATCGATATAAAGTTATTAATGAAGAAGGATGACTAAACTTGCCTGAAAAAAATATTATTGAGATATTTTGCATTTTTTGGCGCTAAGTTTTGAAGGCACATCTCAATTCAGATTGGCCACATGCCTGGGAGCCCCATGTGGCCCGTGGCCCAGTGCTGGGCAGCGCTGGTCCAAATGCTGGTTGGAGGCCAGGACTCGGTGAGGGCGAGCTCTCTGCTCTCCAGAACACAAGCCTGCTTGTGCTGGCTTGGCCTTGGCAAAGTGGAGCCTTTTTGGCACTAGGATCCCATTCATGGACACATGCAAAGTCCCTGCTGTGTGCAGATCATCTCGTGGGAATTCATTAGAATTAAAAATATGGTTCTCGAGCTCCAGCTCCTTCTCTTATAGTTGGGGAAGCCCAACACACATGGAATCACGAAGGATCAGATCAGGGACTGTAATGGGAAGCTCAGAATGGATGTCCTGCTTGATGGGTGAGGCCTGGGCAGTCGACTTCCCAGGGCCGCCAGCTGCTCCCCTTTCCCACTGGGAAAATCAGATAAGGTCCAGTTACAAAGTACCTCCTAGCGGATGTCCTTCGGCCTCGGAGCAGAGTTGCCAATGAGTAGGGAGAGGGGAAGGAGTGCTTTGGAATTCCAGGGCAGGCCAGGCATCTCGTGTCCTTTCGTCTTCCAGCGACACACAGATCGGAGGAGAGCCTTTCATTTCCCTCTGTCATGTCAGACATGGGGCACTCGAGGCTCCAGGGCTAAGTGTCTGGTGGGGCACAGCCAGGGTGAAGCCCAGATGCTGTGAGCAACCAGCCCGCCCGCATGCACTTCCCCGCGTGGACTTGGCTCCAGGTCGGTGCCTGGGGTCGGGGCCAGCTTTGTCACGGGTTCCTGGGCCCCCACTTGCTACTTTCTCACCCCAACAACTACATGGGACCAGAGCAGGTGCTGCCCCAGAGAGAGGGTGCTGAGCAGACCCGGAGGGGAGCAGCTCCAGCCCCCATTCTGACACCAGCACTGTGTCTTAGCTGGACAAGTTCTGCAGTTTCCAACTTTTTGTGGCCCCTTGTGATATTAGGACGAGCTATTTTATTTTAGGTAAGAGTCAGTATGACTCTGGACATATTGTGCTAGAAGTAATTTGTTTAAATTATATGGGCTTCCCTGGTGGCGCGGTGGTTAAGAATCCGCCTGCCAATGCAGGGGACACGGGTTCGAGCCCTGGTTTAGGACGATCCCACATGCCACGGAGCAACTAAGCCCGTGAGCCACAACTACTGAGCCTGCACTCTAGAGCCCACGAGCCACAACTACTGAACCCACGCACTGCATCTACTGAAGCCCACACGCTCTAGAGCCCGTGCTCTGCAACAAGAGAAGCCACTGCAATGAGAAGCCTGCACACCGCAATGAAGAGTAGCCCCCCTCGCCGCAACTAGAGAAAGCCCACGTGCAGCAACGAAGACCCAACACAGCCAAAAATAATAAATAAATAAAAATAAATAAATTTTTGAAAAAAGCTTAAAAAAATAAATTATATTAAGAAAAATGACCTTTTCCCATAGCTAAGACTAATGCTGGAAATTTCATACTTGAAATGTCTTAATCCTTTGAAAATGTGACACTTTTATTACATGATGTTTCCAGGCAGGTTCAAAGAGGGTGCATTTTCCTAAGTTAGCAATAGAGCTGAAGAATCCTAATGCTTTACTGAGCAGCATGGCTTTCTTCTGGGCTGTGGGGTTTTGTACATTTTCCCATAGTCATTCCCCTTCTTCATTCCCACCTTGGTCTTTAAAGTGTTTTCCCAAATGGGTTTTGCTGCAGTCTTTTGTGAAAAGAGAACTCTGCTACTCAGAATGATAATAATCCTGGCTCCACCTCGAGCCATCCCCTGCCCGCTGCAGCGGAGTTGGCCTGTGAGCAGAGTTGGCCTGCCACCGCATGTCTGTGCCGGGCGTTGCAAGGGCGCTGGGGTGCCCGAGAGAATGGAGAGCACAGGGCTCCTCAGGCAGGGACTCGGGCCTGGGGGTCACAGGCAGGGCCAGGAAGAGCAGAGCAGAGCCATCTTGTTCCTGTGGGGTCAGCTGACCCTTTGCCGAGGGCATTTTAACCCAGCAGTCCCCAGCCTTTTGGGCACCAGGGACCATTTTCGTGGAAGACAGTTTTTCCATGGATGGGAGTGGGGTGTGGGGGGGTGATGGTTCAGGCGGTAATGCGAGCGATGGGGAGCGGCAGATGAAGCTTCGCTGGCTTGCCCGCCACTCACCTCCTGCTGTGCGGCCCGGTTCCTAAAGGCCAGGGCAACCAGCACAGCAGGGACTTCCCTGGTGGCTCAGTAGTTAAGACTCCGTGCTCCCAGTGCAGGGGGCCCGGGTTCAATCCCTGGTCAGGGAACTAGATCCCACATGCATGCCCCAACTAAGAGTTCACGTGCCACAACTAAGGAGCCCACGAGCCATAACTAAGACCTGGTGCAACCAAATAAATAAATAAAAATATATTTTTTAATTATTAAAAAAAAAAAAACCCAGCACACCAGCCTTGGCGTTCAGGCCTGTTTAAGCTGAAATGTTTAAAGAAGCTTCCCACGAGGGAACCCGCTCCCTTCTCCTTCCCATCTCTGCCCATGTTTGGATGGAGCTTTGTCTGAGGCTCAGGACAGCTGCACTCGGGACTTTGATGCAAGGCCTTATCGGCTGACAGCCATTTGCCTTACCACGGCTCGTCCACCTCTGCACTGCACTCCGTGGCCCACCTGTGGGCCTCTGGCTCTGGGCAGTGGCCAGTGAGTGACCACAGCATTTACCCCACAGCATGCTGAGTGCAGATTAGGAGGGAAACAGGCCAGGGATGCAAATAGGCGAGCTTTGTGTGGTTAGTATCATGGCTACTCTAGTCAATATCTTTAGGTGTTTTTTCTAAAGTTTTTCTTCTTGGGAGATTTATCAAATTTTTGGTGATTCCACCAAGGAATGTAAAGGGTTTCTGTAGAACCTTATCTTACTGTTCAATTTGGAGATATGTGTTGAATGTCTCTATGTGGAAGGGCTGTGCCGGGCATGGCAAGGGGTGCCCAGGTGAGTCAGATGGCACTGGTTCAAAACCGTTGGCTCTGAGAGACACGCCCTGGCACACATTTCCCCGTGCACCTGGCGTGGGCTTGGCATTCTGCAGGTGTTAGTCGATGCTTGGGTTGGTGGGAGGGATGGGTGTATATTTCTTCTTGGGTAGGACCATTTCTTAATCTAGGCAAGGAAGTCTCTGCCCCGATGAGTGTGAAAGAGACCCTGATCTGTAGCATTTCCTTTGAGGGCTGCGTGCATGTGTGTGTGTGTATTTGTTGTAAAAGAGAGCTCAAGTGAGAACCACGCCCACATTCACATAGCTTCCCTTCTTTGTTTAGACTTAGGGAAGATGCATCAGCTCTAAAATCCGGCTGGGATGCCCAGATTGCTCAACTTTCCAAGGAGATGATCTCCAAAGACCTTCAGGTTCATTCGCTGCAGGAAGAAGAGGTGAAGCTGAAGGCACAGCTGGCCAGATGCCAGCAGGACGTTGGAAGGTACCATGCGGTGGGGGAAGGGGATGAAGATGGGGCGGCGGAGTGGGTGATCAGAGGAGGCCTTTCCCACAGAGTGCGGTTCTCTTTCTGCACCAGGGCTGTAAAAGTGCGTGTGCCATTTGGTCCTGTGTCAGGAATCACCTCTGAGGTCTTTTGTCTGTTAGTGTCTTTTCCTATCAGTTGGAATAAGCACTTGGCTAAAGATAATATTCTCTTTCTTGAGAAATCATTGAAATATAATGTACCAATTTTAACTGTACAATTGATGAATCTAGACAAATATGTACATAAATATGCAGTATAACCACTACTACAGTCAGGATATAAAACCCTTCCATTGCCCGAAGTCCCCTCACACTTTGGCACCTGTCGGGATGCTTTCTGTCACTGTGGGTTTCTCTTGATCTGGAATTCCATCTGCGTGGAATCCTACCGTTTATAGTCTTTTGTGTCTGGTTTATTTGGATATTTATTTGAATATTCAGGTTTTCTATTTTGTGTGTGTGTCACTTTTGGTAATTTGTATCTTTCAATGAGTTTGTCCATTTCATCTAATTGTTGACTTTATTGGCATAAAATTGTTTATAGTATTTCTTTATTGTCCCTCTAATATGTGTAAAATCTGTAGCAGTGTCCTCTCTCCTTCTTGATACTGGTGACTTGTATTGTCTCTTTTTTTCTCCATCAGTCTAGCTAGAGATTTATCCATTTTACACATCTTTCCAAAGAGCCAGCGTTTGTTTCATTGATTTTTCTCAATTGTTTTTCTGTTTTCAGTTTCACTGATACCTGCTCTTATCCTTATTATTGTCTTTCTTCTGTTTCCTTTGCTTTAATTTGATGTTCTTTTGATAGCCTTTAAGGCTTTCCCCACAAGATCTCATCTACCAGGAAGGCTGGTGGGTTTTTTATTTCAGACATTTCACTTTTCATTTCTCTTCTCGTTGTGTGTGTGGTTGCCTTTAATCTCTGAACATATTTACAGTAGCTGTGTTAAAGTATTTTTCTGCTAACTACATCACCTCTGTTGAGGGTCTGTTTCTGTGGCAGCCAGGTCCCCCAAGTCAGTGGGTCTCACTCTGCTGGAATCAAGGTGTCAGCCGGGCTGCCCTCTCTTCTGAGGCTCGGGCTCCCCTTACCAGCTCATCTAGGTTGTTGGCGGAGGTCAGTTCCAGCGGCTGTGGGTCTGATGTCTCTGTTTCTTGCCGGCTGTCAGCCGGGATTGTCCTGGCCACGTGGTCCTCTCAGCATGGCCAGCAGGAGAATCTCCCTGCAGTGGGCAGGACAGAGCCTTACTCGGTGTCCCCTGTAGAAGGTGTTGCCATCCCACCCTGGTCACAGCCCTGCCCACTGGGGGCGAGGCTTTCCAGCGATCTTCACCCTGCGTTGCTCTGTGTGGCTGACGAGAAGCCTCGTGCAGGTCCGGTTCTCTCCCCCATGCACTTTTCTTCCATCCCAGCGGCGGTCTGTACCCTCCCCATGGCATCTGAAGCCCCTCCTGTCCAGCACTCGGAAGCTTTCAGGCAGAAGGTGCACATCCCTCTCCAGCCATGGTGGATTTCCTCCTATTTCCGTGGTTATTTCCTCCTTCCATTCTGATTTCTCCCAACCCCCTGGTAGAATGGACGCAGGTCTTCTGAGTTCTGTTTGACCTTTCAGCTCACTGTTGACTATCCAGCTCTGTCTGCTCTGCTGTGAACCCTCTCGCGTTTCTCTAGTGCAACCATTTTCTTGTTTGTCTGAGTTTGCTGGCTTTCTTCCTGTCTCCTCTTACTGAGTTTGACCTCCTCTCCCACAGTGCTGGGTTTCTCGGTATTGGGAGATCCGGCCGCCTGCTCCTCTCTGAACCTGGGCCTGTGTGAAGGTGTAAGCCAAGCCCGTGAACACGGCCGACCTGGGGGCCCAGGAGGGGTGCCTCCCACCTCAGCTACGTCACAGCCCAAAGGGACCTCAGGAAAACGTTCAAGTTGGTGGTTTTCACCCCCGCAGGTACAAACAGCAGCTGTCTCTGGCAGTAGAGAGGGAGCAGAGCCTGGAGCGTGACAAGGTGCAGTTGGAGCTGGACTGGCAGCGCCGCTGTGAGGGTGTCGAGCGCGCGCAGTACCAGCGGGCTGAGGACTTGATTCAGGGCCTAACCATGGCCAGAGACCAGGTCTCTGCTCCCCGGGGCTGTCTGACTTCTTTCTGCAGAAGGAAGGGCTGGGAACGTCCACTGAGGTGCATGGAGCCCAGCTTGGGCCCTCACCGAGTTATCCTTTGCATTTGAAAACACTCAGCTTCACTGAGCAGTTTGATTTATAACAACAGGACTTAAAGTGATAAGATGAGTCCCTGCCCATAGCCTTTCTCTAATGGCCAGTGCAGCTGCCTCTGGAGCTGCTGGATCAGCGCTTGCTGCGCTCTGCCGGCTCTGATGGCCATATATTTCCTGGGGTTTCTCACCCGAGTGTCTGCTGTCTGCTTCCCAGCAGGATGGGGAGCTGGTCTGGACCCTGAAGGTGGCACTGCTTCCTTGGAATCCTCCCAGGATGAACTGAGTCTGTGTTTTCCCCAGGTTGCTGCCAAGCTTCAGGAGACAGAGCGGGTGCTATGTGGCCAGGAGGTGGTGCTGAAGGCTGTGACTCGAGAGAGAGACCAGGCTGTGCAGGCGCTGTGGACACGCGGGCTCCACCCTGAGGAGGAGGCACAGGTGAGGGGCCACCTCCTGCTGAGCCCCCCCACGGCTCTTCCTCCCAAGCCCCTTGGAGACATCCACTCCCCCAGCCAGAGGGAAAATATGCCAAATAGAGCCAGCACTGGAGGCAGGTCTTTTTAGCCCTATTTCTTTTAAAATGACTGTTGGCACAAACAAGGGTGAGGCTGAGCCTCAACCAGTTAACAGGAGTCTACGCTCAATCTTTGTATCTTCAGCATCTGAAATATCAAAAACCCCCAAATTCAGATATTGCACCGTGGCAGACAGTAACACAAAGAACCAAGAGGTTAGAGCTTTATCCCAAAACACACTTCTTCACACGTGGTGAGTAAGCCATTCAACATGCGATGATGGCCGTTCCTCTCATAAAGCACAGACTTCCTTACTGCTTTGCACTGGCCAGAGCCTGATACTGACTATGGGATGCCTGCGGGTTGAATGGTGGCCCCAAAAGACATGTTCCGGTCTCAGTGCCTCAGGATGGGACCTTCCTTGGAAATAGAGTCTCTATGGATGGAATTAGTTAAGATGACATCACATGGGAGCAGGGTGGGCCTAACCCAATAGGACTGGTGTTCTTAGAAAAGAACACACGTGAAGACAGACACAGGAGGAAGGCCATGTGATGACAGAGACAGAGAGCGGAGCCTTGTGTCTGTGGGCCGAGGGGTGCCAAGGACTAGCGCCAGTAAAACCTGAAGCCAGAAGTGGCAGGATTTGACTCAGAGTTGCAGAGGGGGCATTTGCTTCCACTGAGGGGGGCCCTTGGCGCATGCCTAGAGTTTGGCATTACAGTGAACACAGCCCATGTCTTGCCTTGCCTCTTGCCTTGTCCCCCGTCCATCCAGGGCTCCAGAGGGAAGCCCTGTCACCGGGCTGCTAGGAAATCTGGGCAACCCGCAAGGAGAAGTGCCTTCCAGAGCTGCACCAGCAGAGCTTAGCCCGAGCCTGTCTCAGACATGACCTTCCTGGTTCAATGGCCCATTGTTTCAGTAGTCTGACCTCTGTCCATTTGTGGAAAGTCACTTACCGGGTCGTCCAGGATAATGGAGCCACTGAACTCCTTAGGATGTTTCCAGGGGTGCTGGCCTCTTCCCACCTGTCCAGCTGCCCACCTGCAGAGGGAGGATGGATGTGGCACAAGCTGTGTCTCCAGGCGTCCACCCAGCCCTGCTCGTGCCTGTGTGCGCTCAGCCAGACTGTCGGGAGTGCAGGTTGTAGCTCGTGTGTCCTTGCTGGGAGGATTCGTGCTCACTGCGGGTGGAAGGTGGCCCTGGGGCCTCTCTGCGACCTCTGTGGCTGGCACTTGCCCGCAGTTGGTGCTGGGTTGACCTAGCGTTCACCTGATGGAGGTGGGCTCCTGCCAGCCGTGCTATGTGGGCAGTGACTGTCCTCTCTGCACAGGTGTCTGCGCAGCCCCCAATCTGGCCACCCTCAGAAACCTCAGGAGCTTCCGAAACACACCCTCTGAGTCCCAGCAGGACCTACTAGGCCCGATGCCTTAGGCGTTGAGCTCCGAAAGACAAGTCTGTTAACAAGCCCCCAGGGAGATTGACCGTCAGCCAGTGGTCAGGTTTGGGAACACCGGTGTTCCCAGGAGGAGAGGTGGGGCCAACCCCAGCCTCCAGAGTCACCTGTGGTCCTGGGGGCTCACAGCAGGTGGGTGCCTTCCCTAGGACACATAGAAAAAACAAATGCCTCTTTTTTTTTTTTTTTTTTTTTTTATCTGCATGGGTGCCTTCCCTAGGACACATAGAGAAAACAAATGCCTCTTTTTTTTTCTTTTTTTTTTTTCTTTTTTTATCAATGAGCCCCCACCCCAATTTTTCTTTGTTGTATTTTCCCCCCAGGCTGGCAATTAAAAGAAGACATTTGTCTCGAAGCACCAGCTCAGCTGGTCAGGGAGGCCTCTCATGGCTGGTTGCCTTGTTAAGTAAACAGGGGCTTTAGAAATGGTCTAGGGGTCAGAAACAAGTGCCCCGCCCATCCCATGCAGAGTGGGCAGATGCGCACCTTTGTCCTGTGCAGAGGGGCCCGGCCATGGGACCCCGGAGACAAAGCGAGTGGGGCGCGGCAGAGCAGCATCCCAGGCACCTGCCAATGTGAGCTGGCGTGGCAGTCTTGACAGAGAGATGTGGCTTCCAAGCCAGGACCCAGGGTGGGGCAGAATGCTGCACAAGTTCTGGCTGACCCAATGGAATGAAGTTTTTGGAATCCTGCAGATAATAGCAAAACACCTGTGCTCCCCCTACAGGGCCTTAATCCTGGGAACAGGTTAAGGATGTGACCACCTGGTAAAGCGGCAGGTGTGGGCGGGCAGCAGTTGGTGCTGAGTTCTGCAGGGGTGAGCCCTTGGCAAACACTAAGGTCAGAGCAGTGAGGGAATCTGTCATACACTGAAGTCAGAAATAGAGGCCACCAGGGAGCAGCACACTGTGCTTCTTGGGGAGTGATGAGCCCATCACACTTTCCACTGTTCAGATGGGCAGGCTCTTGGCTTTGGCCACATCTTCTCCCTCGCTTGGTACTAGTTCCAAGCACGGAGCCTCAGCAGAGCCGTGGTGATCACCCCACGGAGACCAAGGCACCACCGTCGGCCAGGCACTACCAGGGCAGAGACGCAGCCACGGCCGCAGGGACAGAGGATTCGCCTTGCAACGGGGCAGCACTGTGGCTTTGAGGTGGATCCTGTTGTTCAGGAAAGGAAGCTGAGGACCTGAGAGGAGTGGTCCCTGCCCCACAGGAGGCAGAGGGAGAATGGGAGTAGCACCAGCCAGCCGCACACTCAAGGCCCCGACCACACTGCTGTCTGCCTGAGTGGGAGCAGCCTGAGGCTCTGCCACGGAGAAGGTGGGAAACGTCCCAGTGGGCACAGAGAGGGAGGTCATGTGTTTGCAGCAGGAGCAGTGGGGCCAGAACAGTGGCTGGAAGGAAACAGAGCAGGTGCATAGCAGAGCCAGTGGTGGCTTGAAAAGTTGGGAACTGTGAGTAACAGAAGAAATAGCTTCATCCTGAAAGTAAAAGTTATATGTGGCCACTGCAGAAATTTTACAATTTTAGTTCAGCACAGTGTTCTCTGGAGTCACGTGGGCCCAAGATTCACCCCAGCTCAACTCCTCCTTGGCCGGACCTCTTGGGTCCCCCGTGGTACCTTAGTGGGAAGTTGGTGACAGCGTGTGTCATGTGCTTGCTCAATGCCAGGGCTGAGCGTTGTGGCCGGGTCAGACCCATGGAGGCCGTGTGCATGTCTGTCATCAGCGTGTGGCTGTGTGTGGTCGGGTGGCCCCCGAGAGCTCGCGTCTCTGTTTCCTCATCTGTGTGACGGGTACCCCTGGGAACACTTGGCCCACTGCGGGTGGATGTGAGCTCTGCAGATGTGAGCCAGCATCGCTTGGAACAGAGAAGAGAACAGATCGTGTCTGTCCGATGCTCAGGCGTTTTAGTGTATTTCCTTCCAGCCACCTGTGTCTTCATACCTCATGTATGTTCCTGTGCCCATACTGTGTTCATATAGCTCAGGTCATGCTATATAACATTAATTCTTTTTTAAAGTTTCCATAAATATTTCTCACGTCATTAAAATTCTTCAAAAATGCAGGACTTCCCTGGTGGCGCAGTGGTTAAGAATCCGCCTGTCAATGCAGGGGACACGGGTTTGAGCCCTGGTCCGGGAAGATCCCATATGCCACGCAGCAGCTAAGCCTGTGCGCCACAACTACTGAACGTGCGTTCTAGAGTCGTGAGCTGCAGCTACTGAGCCCACGCGCCACAACTGCTGAAGCCCGCGTGCTCTAGGGCCTGTGTGCTGCAACTACTGAGCCCACGTGCTACAACTACTGAAGCCCACGAACCTAGAGCCCATGCTCTGCAACAAGAGAAGCCACTGCCATGAGAAGCCCACACACCACGACAAAGAGTAGCTGCCGCTCGCCACAACTAGAGAAAGCCCGCATGCAGCAGCAAAGACCCAACACTGCCAAAAAGAGAATAAATAAAAAATAAAATTCTCCAAAAATGCAACTTAAATGGTTGTGTACTTTATTGTATGGCCATGCCATGGTTTACTTCATCATTCTCTCACTAATGGCCATTGGGATCATTTGCACAGATTCTTGTAATGCTGCATGGGCATGTTTGTGCGTATCTGAACTTGTTAGAAGCTCGCGTTGTGTTCACATAGTCTTGGTCTCTCTCAGCAGGACTGGTCAGGGGTCCTCGCGAGCCCGGCTGGTTTGCTTTGCTGGTAAGCAGGATCCAGCAACCAGTCGGAAAGTCAGAAAGTCTCGGGATGGGACCTGGGCCTTGAGTGGGGAGTGAGCATGTGCTGCTTCCTAGGGGAGGACCTTCCTTCCTGTCCATTTGGAGGTTAGTGTGCTGATGGGGCAGCCGTGGAGGAGAGGAGCCTGGTGCTTTCTGCAAGCAAACATCCACAGAGGGCTGGGTTGTGCTGGGCCCAGACACAGAGAACTAGGCAAACCACAGGCTCCCTTCCTCTGTCCCCTCCTCTCTGGCACCCAGTTCTATACAGGCAGTGTCTGAAGACAGTGGTTTCATAGAATTTTTCTGGTTTTCTAGTTGTTTACAGCCAGAGGACAAGTCCCGTAGCAGCAAATCCCTCATGGTCAAAGGCAGAAGTCTCTCTTGCCATCATTTGCAAAGGAGATTTTCACTCAGGGTGACAGGGTTTTTTTTCTTTCTGCATATAGTTCCATTGTCTTCTAGATTTCATTGGTTCTCATGAGAAGTTGTCAGTTTCTTGTATTTGTTCTTCTGCAGGAACATAATGTGTGTTTTTTTCCTCTGGTCGCTTTTAAGAGGTTTTCTTTATCATTGTTTTTTAGCAATTTGACCATGATGTGCTCTTTGGTGTGACTTTTTTTGTGTTTATCTTGCTTCAGGTTTCTTGAACTTCTTGGATCTGTGGACTTACGTTTTCATCAAATTGGAAATTTTTTTGCCAGCAAGTTCTGAATCCTTTTCTGTCCCCGTCAGTGATCTGGGTTAGTTGTGTGTCTGCTTCACACTACTCCGTGGTCACTAGAGCTCTGTTGTTATTTGTTCTTTTTGGTCTCTTTCACTCTGTACTTGAGTTTGAATACTTTCTACTGCTATGTGTTTATGTTCCCCCATCTTTTCTCCTGTAGTGCCTGATCTGCTCTTAATCCCATCCTAGCCAGTGAATTTTTCCTTCAGACAGTATATTTTCCATCTCTGTAGATGCTATTTGGTTCTTTTTTGATATCTCCCATTTCTCTTTTTATGTTCATGTTTTTCTTTAAATCCTGGAGTATATTTATGGGAACTGCTTTAAAGTCCTTGACTGCCACTTAGCATTATGTCTTCATGATTTTTCCATGTTGTAGCATGTGTCAGAACATCGTTCCTTTTTATGGCTGAGTAATGTTTCACAGTGTTACCCTTTGTTTATCCATCATCTGTTGGTAGACATTTGAGTATTTCCATTTTGGCTACTATGAATAATGCTGCTCCAAACATGTGTACAGGTTTCTGTGTGTATGTATGTTTTCAGTTCTCTTAGGTCTATACCTAGGAGTGGAATTGCTGGGTCATATAATAGCTCTGTGTTTACTTTGTTGAGGAACAGCCAGACTGTTTTCCACAGCAGCTGCACCATTTTACATTTACAAGCCACTGCATACCTTTACCTTTTACAGTGCACAAGGATTCCATTTTCTCCACATCCTCAGCAACACTTGTTATCATCTGTCTTTTTTATAACTGCCACTCTAATGGGTGAATGATGGGTTTCTGACTAAAAAGGAAGGGTCCCCAAATTTCTCAATAAAAGTTATCTTTGAAAAACAGTGGTCTTGTCTGTATGAAACACAGAAGAAAAAGTTTTTTCATACTTCTGTCAACATTACCCACCTCCAGGACAGATGACGGGGAGCAGGGACAGGGGGCAGGTGGACGCAGATGCAGCTGGCCTTAGTGCACAAGGGAATCATTGGTTCTTGGCTATAACCATTTTCTTTTCTTTCTTTTTCTTTTCTTTTTTTTTTCCATATTTGACAGATGCTTGTAAGGCATCAAGAAGAAGAAATAAGTAGAAGTTTTCCATCTACTGTGATCCAGCAGCTACAAGAGCAGAACACAAGCTTGCGAAATGTTATTGCACAAATGAGGAAAGAAATGGAAACTCTAAGCGATCAGATTCTTCCTTCTGCCCAGTTAGGAGGGGAGACCTCACAAACAAACCAGCCTGACCCAAAGGCAGCCGCTGATTCAGCTGTACCTGGTGAGCGAGGGGGAGGGGGAGAGAGGGGGAGGGAGGATGAGGAACCATCTCTACTGGGTCCAAAATAGGCTTCACTTGGAGTCTTACAAATGAACATCCCCTCTGATAGATTACTTCAAAGTATGACAGCTGCTTTTCCTCCAAGGGAAGGGATCTTAAGTCAAATATTTTATATACAGTAAAAACTTTATTGGTAAGTGGAGGGAAAAAGTGAAGGATACACACTTGACACACTTAAAAACCAGAGCCAGACTTGGACCAGGGGCTGGGTTGGCGCTGTGCTCTCCTGGAGTGGGCAGGTGGGGCTAGGGGAGCAGGCCCTTCCTCAGGGGAGCATCCAAGCCCCAAAGGTCGCCCAGCCCCATGCTGTTTGGAGCAGGGTCTCGAGGGGTGGTGAGTGGAGGGGCAGCGCATGAGACGTCTGCACTCAGAATGAGATGGTTGTGTCGGTGTGTCAAGGGTTGCAGGACTGAAGGAGGGTGAGTGAGTGCTCCTGACCGTGGGGCCCCCTCGGAGAGCATGGCGAGCTGATCTCTGGAGGGGAGGGTATCGCACAGACAGCACGGGACAGTCATGAGGGTCGGGCAGGGGAGGGCGAGGGTGGTAGATAAAGGGTGAGAGTGTAAACGCATGTGCCTGTGTGTTTACTGGGTTTTTTGGAAGATTATGTTCTGGCCCTTGAAGCAGAAATGCGAACTCTAAAGCATAAATTTAAAACATTGGAGGAACAACTAGAAGATGTGTTAGATCCTTCGAAGACGACCTCGTCCTGTGCTGGCGTTCAACCCGGTGTCTTGGCCTCCACAGACGCCACCGGTGAGAATCCTTGTGTCGTGTCGTGTGCTCTGTCCAGTGACTGTCCAGTAACACAGCCCGAGGAGCTGTTACAAATGTGCCACCCCAGGAGCCCCTTGTCCTCCTCCTGAGCCAGCCACTGTCCTGACTCCTCACCCTGTGGCTGACTTTTTATATAAGTGGAATTACACGTGTGTACTCTTGTCTGGCTTCTTTTGAGCTGCAGTATGTTTTGGTTGATGGTCAGACTGTCTCCAGACTATTCACACCATTTCCTCTCCCAATAGCAGTCGTGAGAGCTGTTGCTCTGGTTCCTGCTGACACAGCACAGTTGGCCATCTCCTGTACAATATATCCTTGAATCTTATTTATGTTATACATAATAGTTTATACTTCTTAATCCCCCACCCCTATCTTGCCCCTTCCCCCTTCCCTCTCCCCACTGGTAACTACTAGTTTGTTCTCTGTATCTGCGAGTCTGTTTCTTTTTTTGTTATATTCACTAGTTTGTTGTATTTTTTAGATTCTACGTATAAGTGTTATACAGTATTTGTCTTTCTCTGTCTGACTTCTTTCACTTAGCATAATGCCCTCCTGGTCCATCCATGTTGTTGCAAATGGCAAAATTTCATTCTATGACCAAGGAGGCAAGAATATACAATGGAGAAAGGACAGCCTCTTCAATAAGTGGTGCTGGGAAAACTGGACAGCTACATGTTAAAAGAATGAAATTAGAACACTCCCTAACACCGTATACAGCAATAAACTCAAAATGGATTAGAGACCTAAATGTGAGACCAGAAATCATAAAAGTCCTAGAAGAAAACAGGCAGAACACCCTGCCGTAAATCTTAGCAATATTTTTTTGGATCCATCTCCTGAGGCATTGGAAGGTCTTAATTTAAGACAGACTTATCCGTCAGTCTGTTCCTCTGTGGTTGGTCCAGGATCACAGGCTTGTTCTAGTCTCCACTTTCATTACTCTTAACTTCCTTTTCCGACAACGAGAAGCCTGGCTCCCGACCTCCTCAGTACACTATTTCTTCTATCCAGTTCCTGGGTGTGAGCAGCCTCCCTAGCACGGAGGCCTTTCCTCACATGGAGGCCCCACCCTTTTACCCAGGCCCTCCCGGGCTCTGACAGCCAAACCAGGCTGCCCTCCACCCTGACACCCTCGCCTGCTGGGCCGCCAGCCCCCAGGCAGATCGCCCACAGAGGGTAACCTCCTGCCACCGCCCATCTGATCGTTTATGGGGTCCATTGTTCAGGAAGGAAAGGAAAGGGCAGGCAGGACACTCTGCCTACCTAGTCATCTTGTCCCAAATAGTGGACGTTTTATTTTTGTATTTTCCAGTGCTGATAGCTTTTACTTTTTTCTCTTGTATTATTTCCCCTGAGTGGAATCTCTAGTATGATGTTGATCATAGCTGGCTTTCTTCCTGATCCCAGAGAAAAACTTTCAACACTTTAAAGTTTAATATTTACTTTTTTTTTTGTCAGATTAAGAAGGTTTCTTCCTATTCCTATTGTAATACAAATCTGTATTTTTTTTTTGTCATGATTCTATCAGTTTTTGCTTAATGTATTTTGAAGCTTTGTTGTTCAGTGTATATACGTTTATGTTTCCTTGGTGAATTCACCTGTATATCATTATGTGGTGTTCCTCTTCATCCTGGTAATTTTCTTTCCTCTCAGGTCTACTGTCTGATGCTAATTCAGCCAGTCCAGTTTTCTTCTTTTTTTTTTTTTTTTGGGGGGGCGCTATGCTGCGCAGCATGTGGGATCTTAGTTCCCTGACCAAGGATAGAACCCTAGCCCCCTGCATTGGAAGCACAGAGTCTTAACCACTGGACCGCCAGGGAGGTCCCGGTCCTGCTTTCTTCTGATTGTCATTTGCATGTGTATCTTTATCGTCCATTTTCTTTTAACCCACCTCCATCATTGCATTTGAAGTGAATTTCTTGTAGGCAGCATCTAGCTAGGCAGTTTTGAAATCCATCTTGTGATACTTTAGCCAGTGGGTTTAGAGTGTTTGCACTTGATGTAATTGTTGCTGTGTCAGGAGCCAAGCCTGCCATTTCACATTTGTTTTCTATCCGTCGGTTTCCTCTTTCCTGCCTCCACTGGGTTACTTGAACATTTGTTAGTGTTCCACTTTAATCTAGCTTTTCAGTGTATCTCTTTGGGTACTCTTTCTAGTGTTTGCTCTGGGGATTACAATATCCTTACTTATCACAGTCAACTCGTGTCAACACTGCAATTTCAAGTGGAATGTGGGGATCTTACCACCAGTCAGGGCCCATCACCCCCTTTATTGTCACAAATACCACCCCTCTGTACATCGAGAACCACGTCAGACAGGATCCTCGTTTTTGCTTTCAACTGTCAAACATAATTTTAAAAACCCAGGAGGGAAAAAAAAAAAAAAAAAAAAAACCCAGGAGGAAAGGTATGGTCCATTCTTTTCCTGGATCCTTCCCCTTTCCATGACTCTTGATTCCAGGTTCCTTCTGTCTGAAGCACTTCCTTCAGCAGTTCCTTTACAGCAAGACTGCTGGTGACAAACTCTTGGTTTTTCTTCATCTGAGATGTCTTTATCTCACCTTCATCCCTGAAGAGTATATCCACTGGTATAAAATTATGAGTTGACAGTTCTTTGCTTTCAGCACTTAAAATATACCATTTTCTTCTGGTGAGAAATCAGATGATCATTTCTGATGAGCAGTCCATTGCCTGTGAATCATTTCTCTCTGCCTGCTTTCAGAGTTTGTCTTTAGTTTCAGAAATCTGATTATGATGGTCTGTGCATAGATTTCCGTGGCTTATCCTTTTGACATTCAATCTGAAGGTGTGTCTTTTGCCAAATTTGAGAAGTTTTCAACCATTATTTCTTCAAGTATTTTTTTCACCTCCACACTGTTTTTCCTTTTGGGACTCCAATGGCAAGAGTATTAGATCTTTTGTTATTCTCCCACAGGTCACTGAGGCTCTGTCTATCTGTCTGTTTCCAATCTGTTTTCTCTATTGTTCAGATTGGAGAATTTCTATTATATCTTCAAGTTCACCAGTTCTTTCTTCTGTTGTCTCCATTCTCGTATCGAGCCCATACAGTGAGATTTTTATTATTGTTTCAGTTCTAAAATTTCCATTTTGTTTTTCTTTGTATTTTTTATCCCTTTGCTGAAACTTCCAATATTCATTCGTTTTGAGAGTGTATCAGATTGCCTGTTGGAGTCACTTTAATCTGTCATCTTGTTGTTGTCTTTTTCCATTCA